>NW_010263697.1:0-86372 GCF_000690775.1 Eurypyga helias | reverse complement strand
GGACCAGGGCAAGGATTGTCCTCCTCTACTGTTGAGGCCGCACCTCGAATCCTGTGTTCAGTTTTGGGCCACTCGCTACAAGAAAGACACTGAGGTGCTGGAGCGTGTCCAGAGAAGGGAATGGAGCTGGGAGAGGGTCTGGACCACAAGTCCTGTGAGGAGCAGCTGAGGGAGCTGGGGGTGTTCAGCCTGGAGAAGAGGAGGCTCAGGGGAGACCTTATCACTCTTTACAGCTCCCTGAAAGGAGGGTGCAGAGAGGAGGGGGTTGGTCTCTGCTCCCAAGGGACAAGTCATAGGAAAAGAGGAAATGGCCTCAAATTGTGCTAGGGAAGGTTTAGATTGGATATTAGGGAAAATTTCTTCACTAAAATGTTTATCAAGCATTGGAACAGGCTGCCCAGGGAGGTGATGGAGTCACCATTCCTGGAGGTGAGACATGTACATGGGATTTGTAGCTTAGAGACATGGTTTAATGATGGACTTGGTAGTGTTTGTTTAATAGTTGGACTTGATGATCTTGAAGGACTTTTCCAACTTAAATGGTTTTATGATTCTATGATATCTTCACAGTATTAAGTATGTTCTGTACATTTTATTATTAAAATTCTCCCAAGAGCATGTATTTTAAAAAGGGGATATGCATGTGACTATTCAGAGCAGTTTTTAAATACTAGAAATACATTTGATTTCATTTGAAAGTTCATGTAATTGTATCTGGGTTTTGTTTTTCCTGGCTTGGGATGTGTAGAGAAACTGGCAGTGTTATGGAGATGCCCAAGTTCTCTACCACAGGTCTGTGGCATCGAGGCTTAACCACATTTCACACCAGCAACCCTGTCTGTTGCGTGGCAACATGCTGGCCGTATTGCACCCAAAGGCAACTTCACTCAGCTGAAGATCATTTGAACAAGCTCTTAATGAAGCAAATCTATACATATTTGTTTATATAATTTCACGTACATGGGTATTGTGGTGATGTAATGGGGCACTAATACTCATTAGTGCAGTAATAAGTTCACAGGCGCAGTAACTGAATCCTCAGTGAATTATTCCCTGTAAAGAAGGTGCGAGGAAAGGGATGCTGGTCTGGTATAGCAATCCAGAGGAGGATAGTCTTGTTCTCTTGGCTCTTAAGATCCTTGTTAATATGAGAATACAGGTGAGACCGGTAGATGCTTCTTTAAAGAAATAAGTGAATAAACTGCCAACAACAATCTTGTTGATTAGCTTCCCGTGTCTTTCTGGATGGCATGAAGGTGTGGGTCTTGAATTTTTATGGTGGTGGTAGGAACGAGCATGCCTGAAGCATGGTCTGGGAAGAAAGGTACCTATTGCAGCTCAGCGTCTCTCAGGTGCAGGTACAACTGTTTTGGGCAGGATGACCCCTCAATACTGTGTTTTCTCAGGGTGTCATGGCAGTGAGCTCTGCTGCCTGTTTCGTATGGTGTGGGGTTTCTCAAGAAGGAGCCTGGAGGAGTTGTTCTGATAACAAGACGTGGTGGTCAGGGTCCCTCCTCAGGCCACGTCTCAGTTGCCCTAGGAAATTGCCTCCTGCACCTGGATGCTTGATGCCTGGCTGTAAAATTGCATATAGCTGTGGAAGGCTTTCTTGAGTACTGCCACACTGGTGCGTACAAAAATGCTGCTAGTGGAAAATAATTAGAGCTGTTAGATTCTTCCTTTTATTATCTTTTTGTGTGTTACCTCTCTTGTTACACTTGGATGTAGCATTGCTTAAATTCTTGCCAATAATAGACCTGCGTCACATCTGGCTATGTTGAAAGCAGATCTTGAAAAATGCCTGGTTTGTGCAAAATATTGATCGCAATTGTATGTTCTTTTCTAAATTCCTGAAACAGTTACTTTTATAAAGAGCTTGTATTCGTGCTTATGCACCTGTCCCCATGAGAAAACATTCAAATACAGTCAAGACTTCAAAATAGCTTGCAAAATAAATTGGAGAACACTTTCAATCTGTTTCCTTCCTGTTTTGATTCAAGCTGGAGTATTCTCCAGGGACGCTGCCTCTGAGGAGAGTTTGTTTTCGGCATTATTATTCACAAAGATAGGCAACTTTATATGCCTAGGAGGGGAGGATAGGGGGTGCTTCAGCTGAAGAACTGGGCTGCAGTTGCAGTAGGCAGTGCTCCTTCTTTGACAAAATAAAAGCTAAAGAGCTTGTGGACCCTAGAGCCAGGCTCTCTAAAAGTATTTTTACAGTTTTGAAGGCACAAATGAGGTACCAAACCAAACATTTTCAAGCATGTAGCGCACCTTAAATCAAATCAGGCCCCAGAGCCTTGCTGATAATGGCTGTAGCACTGATTAGTATACTTAGGTCACTGTGAAATGGGTCCCGTTCACTGCAGACAGGCAATTAAGAGGAAGTCTTGTGAGTCTGGTGGTGTGTCCGTGGATGCGCTGGGACCTGAGCTGGAAGCACTGCAGCAGCAAGAGCACTTTCAGCTGTGGCAGGGTTTGTAAAATGAAGTGCCGTGGCTTGCCTCTGGTCTGAGTAATGACAATTGCGCTTCCCGAGGGACCCATCTGCAGTAGTCTGTAAGGCTTATTGCGGGTTACTTTCTTGAAGGGTTCTTTTGGTTCCAGTGCACATGGGAAACAAGCGTGTACCATCTGGCTGGTTAAGTCCTTCCATGGTGCTGCTCAGCTGTGGAGATGACTCTTATGTAAATAGGAATAGTCATAATTACCAGGGGAGGTTATCTAAAACCATCAGGTGGATCTATTCTGAAAAGCAGCCTCTTGTGTGCCTTCAATAGATTGACGCCATGATTGGTGGGGTTAAGTACTCATTAAGGAGACCTTGTGTTCACTTTCCATTTGTGTGATCTATTGCTGATTGCTCCGATTGTGCACTCAGAAAGTTGGATCAATTATTCAGCAAGGGCGTGAGTCTAATCTGTTTCAGGGCTGGGGAGGCACTAACTCTACGGACTGGTGCAGTTAGTTGCTATTTAGGCACTGAGACTAAATAGCAACTAACTGTTCTTAATGTAGTTTTGGGAGATGAATTCCTGCTCAAAGGAGGCTATATTTATCAACCATTTATCTGATATGGCTGTGCTCAACCTACTGCAGTGGCTGTAAACAAATCAAATTAAGCATGTGTTAATCAGCCATGGATACTATGTTAACTGGGCTATCTGGAATGGACTTCTTGGATATCTTCCTTTTGATGTGTAGGATAGACTGGTTTTGTGTTGAAGGGTTAAATGAGTGGGTAAACAGTTGGTTAAAATTGCCAACAGCAGTGCTATCCATCAGGAGTGTGACCTGCTGCAGGACTCGGTTAAAGCAACAAAAAGTGACATTTGTGGCAGCCATCTCAGTGGGTATGAGGAAGACAAGATGCCATTTGTGAAGTCCTGAGAAGAGCAGCTCACAGGCATCAAAATGGAAAAGACAAGGAAGGGCGTTAAAAGAGTGTAGGTAGTTTGCAAAGAGCATGTCCGTACAGACATTGTACCAAAACTTGGATGCTTCCCCTGCGTGAGACCCCAGAGCAAGCTCTGGGATGTGAAGATGTTCTGATTCTGGGCCAAACAAAACTGTAAACTGTGTTTTTAGCCATGTCTAAGTTTCAGCTGTTTCAGAAGATGTACAGCAAAGAGCACTGGAAAGGCATTGCCGAGATCTAGTGTGCGTGGAAAGACAGTCCTGGAGTAGAGGCCGAGCTGTGGGTTGTGAACAAAAAATGTGGAGGCCTAGACTCAAGTAAGGTAGAATGGAGAAAAAGAACAGGTGTCCCGGGAGGCTCAGGGAGATGGGGACAGCCTAGAGGGGGGTGGGAAGATCATGCAAAGGGACAGTTGGAGGTGTGAAAGGAGGTTTGCATAAGGCAAGAGAGGATATGAGTTGAAGTGTATAATTGCATCAGAAGCAACTGACAGGTTGAGAAGGGCGTAGACAGTGTTGGCCAAAGAAAGGGTATTGGAAGGGTACCATGGAGCCCACTCTCCATGTGCAAACACAAAATTACACTTATCCCTTCCTCTGCTTGTGGGATCACAGCTGCATTGCATGCACATGTGGAACAGCTGGTTGGCACATTTTCATCAACACTCTCCTGATTTCTGGTTCGGAATAAATTGTATAATGCTGCTTGGTGAAAGCTCCTAGTGAGGGGAGAGCAGGGGGTCTGAGTAGCACTGGGAAAGGGTGCAGCTGGTTTATTTTCTATCTTAGGGTACCTTTCACCATTCCAACCTCTCCATTTCGCAAGTACCTTTCTTGTCTCTTTTGGACCCATGCAGGTGGCATGGCTGGGACTCATGCTGGGCATCACTCTCTGCTCTGCTGCTGACTTCTTCAGAAACTGTGGCATTGTGCTTGCCTTCACCTGTTTCCCTTTGGTGTTTCTGTAGTGCTCTGTAATGAAATATGCTGGGTATAAGCTAGTTACTATTATTACCTACATTATTATTATTAAGCTTTTGTGGCTCAAATGTGTAAGATACTGAGTGCCTCCAATGAGTCAGAAGTCAGTCTTAGTTAGCTTTGATAGGGTTTGAAAGCATCTGGGAATTTGCACATAGTGCTTATCCCTACAGCTGGCAGACCTTTCCAGATGGCTGTTACTTTAAAACACCACAGTTTTGCAGATACCAAAGCCAGTTATTTTGGTGTAAAAAAAAAAAAAAAAAAAAAAAGTTTTGAAACACTTAAGCACTTGTTATGAAAATGTGGAAAATCAGAACGTGGTTTACATCTCTGAAGTGTCTAGAGAGCATACTCAGATAATCATGTGTATAAATTTAAAAAAAAAAAATCCCCCAAATGTCTCCCATCACATCATCCTGAGAACCAAGTGCTTGTGCAGTTGAAACACAAATGGTGACTGAACCAAAACCTGTTAATTTTTACACAGATCTACTCAGCCCTTTGTGGTATCTCACTGTGATTGAAAGAAAGGAGCTTTCTAAAAGAATTTATTGCTCTTTGGTGTGATACTTTCTTTTTTCCTAAGCTTTAGCTCTTCAAGTGTGTGTGTGTATGGATTCTGCAGATAAAGGGCATCTGCACACTGTTAGAAGACAGCCTGTAAACAAATTAAAGTGTATTCCTACTTCTGTAATTTATGTTGGGAAGTCCTGCCATGTTTTTTTTAAGGCTGTCCATGACAAGGGATATGGCAGCCTACAGGCTTTTCTGTCTGTGCTATTCATGATGTGTGTGAAGGGTCGTCAACCTGCCTGGCTGCAAGAGTCACATGCCAACGTTTTCATGCAACTGAGAACCATATAATGTGCTCCTAATGTCATAGAGATCCATAGTAAGGGACACATCATGGATGGAAGAATGCAGTGATACCACCGCTCAGTTACAGTCTTGACTGTATCTGATGAGCCTCTCTTTTTAGCCCAGATACTGACAACCTCCCACTTCTTTGATTACCCAGGAACCTTATGGCTGGCCACATGGTCTGGTCTGTCCAAAATGACAAAATGCTCCAAAATGACCAAAGACTTGCAATTTAGTAAAGACAAACAGAAAGTGCTACCATGGAGGAAGAGTCCTCAAACTGATGGTTGTACTGGCTACACTGGTGGAACTCAATGTGTCCCAGTTTAGTGCTGCTCATGGATTTCCTCTTTCTTGCTGGAGAATGCTGCAGTGTGTACTGTGATGGTCAGGAGGGGCAGAAGAGGCAGGAGATGGGCTGTTCCCTGTCACTCTGACATTTGGTTTGGTGTGTATGAATGATATCCCTCCGTCCCTGTGAGGAGGTCAAGGTGACAGTGTTGTCACATGCGCCAAAAACCATAATCCAGGCCTGTCAAGCCTCTAAGCTAATGTTGAAAAATCAGTAGTTTCAGGTCTTAAAAAGAGCACATGTCCTGACTGACTCTTTGGCCTTTAGTCTGCCCACCTCTGGTGTTCAGATATTCCTCCTGCAAACATCTGAGCTAGAAGCGAAAATATAAAACAAAGCTGAGTTTCTCTTCTGTGATGGCATGGTTTCAAGTGTTACAGAGTTAAGAACATCACCAAATAACTTAAATCTGATAGCAAGGCTGGCAACAGGGGTGCAGGTCCCCCTTTTAGGGAAAAAGGAGTCGATTAAAGGTTTCCCGATAGGCAGTCTTAGGGGGAGGAGTGATTCTTGTGTTTTCATTTGTTTTCAGTGCTTCCTCAGCAAGAACTGTGCAGGACACATAGTCATGTATTTGCCCTGCTGAAGGCACAAGGACAGACCCTCTAGAGGTATTCTTCTTTTCCTCATTTGCTTTCCTGTTGCTTTCTTGCCTCTTCCCAGTTCAGTTCTTTACTCTCCTGAACTTTTCCTGTCTCCTACCTGGTAGAGGGATGCTAGCAGAGCTTCTGCTGTTGCCTTGGTTTGTTTTGTTCTCCCTTGAGGGCAAGGGAATGAGAGCCGTGTAGAGCTGGCCCCTTGGGAAGGAGAAGGAGCCACTTGCTCATATGGTGTTGCTCGGCATCCCTTACCTGCTGGGAGTCACCGAGCACCATTCGTGAGTGTCCTTTGCTGAATCCAGCAGATGAGTCACAGGCAGTCTGGGACTTCTCAGGTTCATTTGGAGCATTAAATCCATGGCTAGATGGATCTGCAGTTGGGGCAGTGGAGAAATAGGAGCTGTGCTTGGCATACTCACTCATGAGTTGGAGATGCTGGAGGAATGTTTCCTTCCTAGACACTGCAGCGAGATCCGTGATGGGCTCTTGCCAGACCATGAACAGAATAGTCACCAGCTCCAGTGGTCTGCCAGCTGTCTGCATGGGAAACTCTGCAGCCAGCAGCCTGGGTGTGACTCACTTTAAGTCAGTCAATATGAAACATGGAGATGTGGCCACTTCTGAGCCTGGAAAGAGGAGTCTTCAGGCTCCACATTGTCACATTGCCCACATTGTCAGCGATGAGCACTAGCAACCACTGGAGCACAAGCAAGGAGTCAGGATTGCCTTGTGTCTGGTACCTCTGTCACTAGTGCATGATGGGGTTAGGCTCCGTTGACCTTTCTCTTTGGTCTACTGAGCATTTAAATGAGGCAGCTTCAGCACCTGAGAGTGCGCTCCAGGCGGTCTCCACAGGCTAAGGCAATGCCGATGCTGGGGTGCAAATCTTTCTAAGCAAACCCAGGACTTCCACTCAGGGCTGTCCTGTCTTGTAGCTGTAGCTACAAAACTGCTGGAAGGAAGGTGCTGCCCACTTGATCTTATACAGTACTTCATCTCTTTGGTAATTGATAAGCTCATTGGGAAACGTAGGCAGAAGTTTCTATGTTATGGGTTACGGAAGGGATTAGGTATGAGGGAGTTCTGCTGATTTGGTTAATGCTGTCACAGATTCTGTAAGCAGGTGGGTGCTTGGGGAATGTAACGCGAAAATGTCAGATCCCCTAGGATTAGGTGTCAGCTGACTGATGGTTCTGAGGACTGCAGTTTTTGAATTTGTCACCTAAGAATAGCAATTGCGTGGAACTTTGTCACTGATTTCCTTTGAGAATCAACCCTTTTCAGACAACTTAGCTTTGTGAGTCTGTTGGCATTCAATTCTAGTACGTAAATATTCCTCCACCAAATCTCACTCTTTTGCACTCTAACCCCTATGCCTCCCTGTAGCATGTACTGTGTAGCTTCAGCTAATGGAGTGACAATAGGCTACACGATGCATAGCAGGGTGAGGAGTGTAAGGTCTAAACTGAACCCATGTAGCGACGTGTTTGTACTGTGATAATCCCAAGGTAGCAGCTGTCTTGCTCTCTCTTTTTCTTTTACTTTTTGAAACCCACTCCACTTTTTTTTATAATTACTTGGGCTCATCATGAAGGTAAAAATAGCTTCTCTATTTAAATGGAACAGATGGTTTTTCTAATGTTTTTTCCTTAACGTTGAATGAATTGTGGTTGAGTCAGAAACTGCCAGCACAGAAACGTATGTTTTCATTAGAGAAATACTTGATTAGGTTAATTGAGCGTGATTCAATATGATGTACATTTGGCCAACTTAAAAGCTTTCCAGCTTTGTCTTGGACAGAGATAACAGTATCTCATTGTTTGCAGTTTGTTCAGTAGTTTCCAAAAACATTGCCTGAGGAGTAACAAAACATTGAGGTGGCACTACTGAATAGCGAAGGGAATACAATCTTTTGTTAAAAAAAAAGAAAAACAAAAAAATCCCAAACCACAAAACAACACACGCACACACATTATTTTAGAATGATGCAAACAGGGAATGTCCAGACATAAAACTTGTACTGGTTTAATTATGATGATGTTGCACATGCAACAAAGACTCATAGAATAGTTTGAGTTGGAAGGGACCTGTGAAGGCCACCTACACACCTGTATGCCACTGTGATGGGTCTGAGAACAGAGGTGAGATTCAGTGTGAGATTAAAGCCTCGTGAAGGTGTGTGGTAGGCATCCAAGCTCTCATTACTGTTAATGGAGATCTAGTTGGGACAGTGCATGAAGCCTGGAGAGTGATTCAGCTCACTTCGAAGTAGACCCATAGCGCGTGCTCTGCTCACTGAACTCCCCAAGCTGTACTGTGATGGGAGCTGGGATGCCCAGTGCACGCCTACCTGCAGGAGACTGGGATTTGGTGTCTTCATTTTGAACAGAGGTTCACCCTTGCTGTCACATCCATGTGGCAGCTGAATGCCTCTTGTTCCTTGTCTGCTGGAAAGACAAAATTCAACATCTCCAGAGGACAGAGGGGCAGGAAAGAGAGTGCAGGTGAAGTTGGATAAGCCAAAAGTATGTAACACTTTCAGAAAGATTGGGAAGAATTTGAAACACCAGGACATGTTTATCCATTCACATCTCATTCCTGGCAATGAGGTCTTTGCCATCACTAAACAGCAAACTCTCTGTTTCCATCCAAGAGGCTTCAGAAGAATGAGCTGAGTTCAAACCCAAACCAAGAGAGAGCTTAAGGCAGTGATGGGGACTCAGACTGGGCGAGGGAGGCAGAGAGAGTAAGTTTGTCTTTGCTTTTGGGAAGTGCCTGTGTCATGAGATGGAGCAGGAATTTGGTTACACTGAACCTTGCTAATAAGTTAAGACTTCAAGGTTGGGATTGTGATATCCAGTGTAGTGTGCCTTGTAGCAGACAAGTCACCTTTTCTATCGCCTTTTCTGTTCAAGTCTGAAGATCCCCTGGGCAGCCTTGTTTGTCACAAAAGGTGCTTGAGTTTGGCCATGGAGTGAGTTTAATGTGCTGTAATTTCTCAAGCCTCATGGGAAAGATGATGTGGAGCTTGGAAAACAGGCAAACTTTGGGGAACACCCCTAAAATCCCAACCTCTTGACTCATTTATGCTGTTTGCTGGATACTAAGGGATCATGGTATCTCCTGAAGACCTTAATCCTTTACCAGGCTCTGCCATATAGCCAGAGAAACTCCTAAGAGCCATGTTCTGTGCCCCTGTCCTCTGTGCCTAGAAATGACATGCACAAAATACGGTCCTCGACATTCCCATTGCCATGAACAGTTGGTCTGGGCAGTGTCCAGGGCCACCTTCTAGCAATGCTTCATTTCCCATGGCTGCATAAGGCTTAATATAAGCTCCAAGCTCTTTGAGAGGGGTCCTGACAGTCCCCGTTTTGTAATTCACAGCACATCTTTTAGCAACTAGGCAGTCTTCCTTTTGTTTTTTCTTTATCCCCAGAGCTCCTTATTCCTGCTCCCTTTCTCTCATCAGATTCATGAGGCTGAGACCTTCTTCTCCAGAGCTGAACTCTCTATTACTGCTGTGATGCTGAGAAGGTCCACTGATAATGGACAGCTGGAGGCTGGCTCGGCATGTCACCATGTTCTTTATGTGTGTACCTGCAGGTGTGTGCCTGTTGCATATTTGAAATGAATTGTCTCCCATGTCGTTTGTGCAATTTGATGCAGGCAGTGAGAAATCAAACAAAATGGGTTCTGCCCTTATTTTATCCCCTTTTTATTCCTTTTGTAGGCTTAAAGAGGTTTTTATGGTGTAAACCATCTCTTACTGGGAATCCTGAAATCAGCTACAGCCTTTGAGCACTGTTCAAGGACAAAGAATATGTTTATGTATTTCAAATCAGAAAGGCAGATGTTGCCCGTTGGGACAGTATATGGGCTACTCAGGGACAGAACTAGCAGGGGTCGAGCAAGAGATCTGAAATGATGTGTAGAAGATGCCCTACCAGTCCCAGTGCAGAAGGACAAAAGGTGTCTAAATGACCTGCTACAAGGGCAATGCAAATGTGTGCATGTGGTTGTTAGGACGTGGAAGATACTTGATGTAGTTTCGATATTCTAGGGTTAAGGTATGTTTTGTCGTCTCCTTGCCAGCTTAGGAATGGAAAAAATTGATGGTGGTTAGCTGCATGCAGGTGGGTATGTTGTGTATAGTAGTGAGCTGTGTTGGGGAATCTTTCATTACAAATTTGAGAGAAAGGAACCAAAACTAATTTAAAATCAAAACAAAGCACTCATAGGAGCGATATCCATCTTCCTGTAGCACTGCAGAGAGTTTGAACGCAACAGGTCTGAGTGCAGCAATTTTGCATGTTGGAAGGAGCCAGGTAGATTCTTCGTCCTGTGATCTGACTTACAGGAATAGTTGTGGCTTTTGGGAAGGGAGCAAGTAAGAAAAAATACAGTATTTGTTCTTAACTTTGCTAGCATCTTTACATCTGCACAGTAGAGAGAGACTGATATTGGAAGTGCTTCCTAAAATGCAATGCCTTATTTTATAGATATGCCTTTCTAAATAGAGATGGGTGCGTGAAGATCAAAATAACACTGAGAACCACTTGAAGAGGTCTGTATCTGAACTCTTCTCTTAATTATTGACCGTGCTTCTTATCTGTTAGACAGCACTCCCCTCTGTGATGTCTCTGGAGCCAATTTTGTAAGAACCTGCATCTAGATTCAGGAATGCAAAAGTGTTGGGGACTCTAGAGGGCAGTGCAGCATCCCTGTGATGTGTCTCGGGTTTTCTTCATAACAATCTTACTATGCAGGATGATTGCTTAAAATATTGAGAAAGAATATAGAATTAAATAAAAGTTTTTGTTATTACTATTTCACAGAAATTTTTTATGAAGGAAAATTTTTGTACCAAGAAGACTGGACCCTCTAAAAAGAGGAACTTTGAGCATTAGACTGGCCATACTAATTTTGAAAAGGTTTTAGTCTTCTGAAAAAGCTTGTAGGATATTTGTGTATGGTTTAAGGAAAAAAATCATCCTTCCTGTGCATTTAGCACAGTCCACAGAAGAATTATTTGTTTTCACATCACTTTCACCTTCCTCCAGAGCAGTCTCATAATGTAAAATATCCTTGGACTGGAGGTGCTCTCTCTTTTCCTTGTAGAGAAGTAAATCAATAAATCATCATGTCAGCAGAACACAGCTTGAAGTGAAATTTCCCTGTACTGGAAGATTTCAATTTAATTTTAAGTGGGAGCTCTGATGTGCCATGCGCACATGACTACAGTAATATTACAAGGCTGCATTCAGAATGACAGTGTTGATTCAGTGTGTCACGCTGCTCTTCAGGATGTTGAGCCACAACTTAGAGGCTGCCTATGCTGTCAGAAGGGGTCAGTAGCTCCTTGCTACCCAATATACAGTTTGTGTGCAGCTGACTGATTATCAAACGAGCATTTGGCATGGATTTTTGCTTTATGAAAGAGTTCACATGTCCAGCCTGTGACCTTATGTGTCTCTGCAAAGGGAACCAAATCGAGATCTTGCAGCACACGAGGCCTGTGGAGCCTGTCGTCCTCTGAGCGTTTGCTTGCTGCGAGGTAAACTGGGGAATCGCACTCGGATGCCTCTGCTTCTCTCTGGAAAGGTGCATGTGCATGCACCTGTGTGCACACGTGCACCCACTTATCTCGAAGGACGTTTTGGAGCGCATGCTTGGCTTATGTGACCCTCTTCCACTGATAGTTCTGAAACAAGTAATAGGCACATCCAGTAACATCTGCTGGTTTGTAGCCATCAGCACGGGCTGTTGCTTTGTCTTCACTGTCCCTCCGGAGGTGCCAAAGATGCCTTTCGCTGCAGGCACCTGCAGCCCCTGCACGTTGCTTGCACAGGTGTGTGCACTGGGGTTGTGCACAGAGCCGGGGTGTTACTCACCTTGCAGGTACCGTCAGTGAAGGGCGCCGAGGACTTGGTGTGGAATCCAACAGACAAGCCCTTGAGTGAGGATTGTGCTACCAACATTGCTCTGTAGGTCTGCGGATGACAGATTTCTGTTAACTTTTAAAGTAGCAATGCTTCTTCCAAATTCAAATTGACTGCTTTTCACAGAAGGAAAGAGAGGATTATCCCAAATAGTTGCTCTGGGCGCATGAAAAATCTGTGTTGGGACTCAGCTTAAACAACTGACTCTACTGTGCCATACATCATTTCTGCTTAGGAACTCTTTCTTCCAGTAGTGTCATGAAATACAGCTGCTACCTTATGTATGTTACGGAAGTCATGTAGCCCATATACCTGTGCAGAGTGTTTTAAACACTCTTTGATACTTTTGAAGTAGATATTTGTTTGTTTTCTAAGCAGAGTACACCTTGTCCATCTGTGCGATTAGAGATAATGGTAGGAACAGGAGAACTGTGAATAAGAGATTGACTTTACATGAGTGAGCTGAAAAATAAGACGCAACATGCTCTCATTTCAACCTGAGTAAAGGAAAATTGCTTATACATACTTTTATCATAATAATTTAATAGAGAGTAGTGTTTTCCTTCTCAGTTCTCTCTGGTTTCTTTATTTTCTTCAGTTCTACCTTTAAAAAAAGGTATGTGAGACCTATAAATGCCACACTTCTGCCATGTCTTATTTCTCTTGTTGCACCAATACCTATCCACCCTCTCTCCTCCTTTTGGAAGCTACTAGTGGCCTAAGGCTGGAGACAACATCTTGTTGCAAAAGGGGGCTGTTACAGTGTAGGTATCACAGACTATTTAAGGGAACTCTCCTACTCCTCTGCCCTCCACAGGGCCATGCAGTGCCAACAGCGAGCGACCAGAGCAGACTGTCTACAGCTGCTGTATGATGTGGCTCAGGCCCTCAGCTCCTGGCTGTGAAATGCAGGAGTGTCCTGCCCTGCCTCCTGCAGGGAAACACCCCAGCGAGGAAGGATGCAGCTGGCAGGTCAGGCTGGCTGCAGGCTGCTGACTGAACAGCAAGCACAGGGATACCAAGGATGTGTTGTGCTGCAGAGAGCACGGTGAAGGTACCTGTGCTTTGTCAGTGAACGTGCGACACCATTACATTTTTGTTTGATACAATGTCTTCCAGACCGCTGCAAATGCACTGCCTTCTTTCAGTTTATTCTCCTCAGATGTTGTCCTTGGCCTTTTCTGAGCCCGGCAGACTTTCCCCATTAGGTTTCCTTCCTTCAAATTCCAGGTCTGCTGGAGTCTGAAGTCAGGGGCAGGTATGCATCAGTCTGAGCGATTGCCCTGCTAGGGCGTGCAGAGCATTTTTCAGGGCTGGCAGTGTTTGTTCAGCTGGCCAGGTGAATTGAACAAACCGTCTGTTGGACCACTGTTTTTCAGACATTGAAATGTAGTGTTTGCAAGTAGGAGGCCTCTTGGTAAGAGTCTTTTTGAATCTGATTGACTACTGCATGATGAATGTTGTGTAGGTATTACATAGAGATGACTGTTAATTTATGTTTGTGCCAATTAACTTCCCTATGTGTTTTCTAATTAACTAAGGTGTGACTCTAAAGTGTGATGGCAGAATGATGCCAAATCCCTGTGTACACATCCTCCTTGCGAACGAAGGTTGCCATTTCCTCTGTGGTTTAAAACTGAGCCACATGTTCTGTCTTACTTGATTTAGATTAAAGAGTATGAAATCAGCATAATTTTATACTATTATTTAAGACTGCTTTGATTTTTGAAAAGGAGAGATAACCAAAGGGCTTAATGCCATTGAACTAATATGCTGCAAGTTCTTGTCTTTAGCATGTCTTTTGTTAACCCATTTAAAACACAGGACCCCTTCTCTACTCCCACTTTTACCCCAGTATCTGCTTGGCATTCTCCCACCATTCCTTTGACTGCCCGATGCTCCAGGTACTCAGAAGCAGATGAATAATGGGTGGTGGGGGAGGGATAATTATTTTCCTCAAATGTGAGAGTCAATGTGAGATTGTAAGTTTTTAAACACAGTGGGGCTTTTTATTGCTGTTTTTCCCCAAGTGGTTTGGTCTCCCATTAATGGGGGATGATCTGCAGCGAATCTGGATGAGTTCTGCCTGTTTTGACAAGAAAAGATAAAACCTCCCAACTCCCTCTAATGAAAAGCTCAAATCCTTAAAATAGGTTTAGTATAAGCAGTTTGGCTATGAATGAATAAACATCCCATGAATTGTCTGGAACTTGGATCTACCGGACACACAAAAAGTTAACTGTTCTACTAATGAGAGATACTTCTGCCGCACTCAGCTGGGTCAGTCAGGCTCTTAGACAATGAAACAGGATGAGTCCAGGCCCTAAAGCTTGTGCTGGTGTCACTGCTTTATATTTCTTGCTCTTGCAGCCAGCAGAGAGAATGATGACCACTGGGTATTTACTATTCTCTCTCTTATTAAAAGTGTGCTCATGGTTTACAGGCTGGATCTGATGTAATCATCACAGCTCCCTGACTTCACTGGAATACTTCACTTCTACAGGAATTCTACTGGGACACTTCACTTCTACACTGGAAGATCTTATCAAGGTTTTAAAATAAAATGCAGTTCCTGTGAGCTAGTCATGAAGGCTATTCCTCACCGGCTGGGGCTACAGGCATGTGTCAACCTCAGCTAAAACCTGGACAAATGCCTGAAAGGGAAAGGCTAAATCACAGCAGCACTAGGGAAGGTACAGCACTCTTCTGCGTGTTCTTGTTCAACACACTTGTTCCTCAAATACTGCTGACTGTTTTAATGCTAGGTGGAACACTTTCCTGTCTAATATGTGAGAAAGCAAGCATCAAATCGTGTGATGGCAGGGCACATCCAAGTGTCAGTTATAGCGTGGCAGGAAACCTTTTCATCTCTGAGCTAGTGACACGGGAGAGGGAAAGTGTGATGCTGAGGCTGGGGAGACTGCACCTCCTGCGGGGTCCCGTGATGGTGGGTCCTTTCCAAGGAGCACAGACTCATTGGTGGTTTGCTAGGAAGGTGTGAATTACTGCTGCTATGAAGAAGAAGGTGCAAGACGGGCTGGTGGGTGAGTCATGAACATAAACCACTCGGAGACTTGACAAGTCTGTTGCAGTTTTGCCAAGATAAAAGGGCTGATTCCTGGCTCGTCCCGTGAACCTCTTGCCAGAAGCATGGAGTGTGGGAGCCATCCAAACACGCTCTGTATTTTTGTGCCCAGCGTCCTCATTGCATCCATGAAGGATGCAGCATTATTAGAGAAGTAAACCAGGGTGGCTGAGAGAAAAGGTATCATGGTGTGCTCTTACTATAACAGGAACTTGCAGGTGCTTCAGTGCTTGTCTGCCCTGGAGTTTAAATATAGTCGTTGCTAGCCCAGTGTGTAGTAGTGGGAAGAGACAGAAGGACCAGCCTGGCACACTGGCAGAAGGTGGTTGCACAGCCCATCCTTCAAGCACTGGCAAAGGGAGAGATAATGAAGTTTTCCAGTCTGCCCCTGGGGCTGTGGAGGGAAGCTCAACTGCAGTGGTTAGAAGAAAGGTCTGTCTAGCCAGCGTCTTATCTCTGACAGCAAGTGATGCCTGGTAGGAGCACAGGAGCGTGACTGACATGAAAGCTGCTTCTGCTTTCATGCTTTCTCCCAGCTTTCACAATCTGCAGTTCAGGTACTCCCTGAGCCAGGGATGGCTATCTCTGCTGCAAGCTCCCGCCGCCTTGCTTCACCAGGTTGCAGAGATGCAAACTTCAGGCAGGCAAGGTCACGCTGCTTTCCTGTAAATGGCAGGCAAGTGCAAAGTGTAATGGATAATTCCATGATGTCAACGACCAAAAGCAAACGTCTTGCAGGGTGTAATTGGTTTTTCTATAGTGTCAAGAGCTTTTATGTGTTCAGCATAAATATCTTTGCATTGATTGGGAGAAGGAGATAAAAATCGATGATTTACAATGCAGAAGTGCTTAGAACATGACATTAAAATGACTCTGGAAGACTCAGCTCATAGGGGACATAGTAAATACTCAAGAGGTACAGGAAATGAAGAGACTCTTCCTAAGTCCTGAAACCAAGCAATAAATTTAATAGAGTCTGTGTTTCTCTGTCTAATGGATTTTACTACTGATTTTCCTTTTGTAGAATTACTCTTCTACGTTGTTTAGTTGTGGTTATTTTTTACTCTTTTTCATTTGGGTGTTTAAGAGTGGAAGCTAAATGGAGATATTATGGTTTTGTGAGGAAACTCTCCAGCTGGAACAAAATGCGAACCAAATCCTGTGCTGGCTGGCTTTGTACACTAATGCGCAGGAGGATGTCTTGACCGATAAGTTCTGAGGAGCACAGGTAATCATAGAAAATACAGCTGGAAAGGACCACAGGTCCATTCCCTTGCCCCACATCCAGATGAACTGTATCTAACTCACTCCTGACGGGTTTCCTTGCTGCCATTTAAGCACTGTATCTAGTAGATCCAGAGATCAGATAATCTAGCTTCTTTACACAGGGATTTTTAAAAATGTTTTTCCCCTCTTGTAATATTCCTTTTTTCAGTCTTTCTTTATATCTCCTTGCGTGTCCAGTTTCCTACCACCTTTCTTTTTCTTTGTACTTTTTTAATGGGATTTGGGATTGTCCTTTCTTTATCCCCAGTGTGCTACTGGACACTAGATGCAGTATGTGGCAGCGATCCTAAGAAAGAGGAAGGATTGCTTCTTGTGCCCCATGCAGGGGTCGTCACAGCTCCATACTGCCAAAGGCAAAGGTAACCAACCATATAGGATCCCTCCATGTAAAATTTCATCTCAGTGGAAGAGCAGGAAGGTGCAGCCCTGTGGTGTCAGCTGGACGTGGCACTGGTGTCTCTTGGCTATAAGTGCACCGTAGTCACACAGGACTCTTTACAGGCGAAAGGGGTAGATCTCAGAGCTTACAGACTTTTCTGTGTCTATCCTGCAAATTAATCCTTGGAAAGATTAATTAGCTGTGCATTTCTGCCAAGGCTAGACTGACTAGACTACCTGTGCAAAGTAGCTTGGAGCCAGCTGAAATCTCTGCTGCATCATGTAATGCAATGTCATGTACAAAGCAGACAGACAGCAAAGCACCTTTTTTTCAGGGGTGCTTTGCTAGAGCTCTGCTGCAGATGAAGGCTTTTGCTGAGATGATTTTGATCCCCAGTACTTCCCCAACATAATGTGTTCACCTTACACAAGAGTTTCCCAAACTTTCTGCAAATATGATCATCTTCGGTCTCATCTGCATTTTTTTGATGATCCTTTTGCTTCCACCTTCTTTTCATATGAGAGAATTTGATTCCTTTAGGGCTGGAGAATGAGACACAATTGTAGTGGGTTTTGCTGCAAGTATTTATAGACTATTTTTGTATTAATCAGGAAAATCCTAACTGCCTTTCATTGCTGGCAGCAACTTGTGTGATTAGCTATTCCCTGGAGAGGATAAATGCTCTGAGCTTCTTGAGGACTTGCAAGCCTGTGTCTTAGAATCTCAATTTGAGTTTGGGTTTTAAAGTAGAAGAAAGAAATGACAGTTTAGAGATGAAGGATTCCAGATTTGACAGGTGAAAGAGGCCCTGTGATGAAGTATGCAAGTGGATTGCTGGTCTGTTTATGTGCAAGTCAGATGTTGTGTGCTTGCATTTATGCAAGGGGTACAAAGCAGGAGGTCCCTAAAATACTGTGTTGGCATTGTGCATCAGTGTTAGTAAAAAAGCAGCTCTGTACAGGTAAGACATGGACCTGCTGGAGCAGGTCCAGAGGAGGCCACAAAAAGGATCAAACAACAGGAGCACCTCTCCTTTGAGGAAAGGCTGAGAGAGTTGGGGTGGTTCAGCCTGGAGAAGAGAAGGCTCTGGGGAGACCTTATTGTGGCCTTTCAGTACTTAAAGGGGGCCTGTAAGAAGGATGGGGACAGTCTTTTTAGTCGGGCATGCAGTGATAGAACAAGAGGGTAGATGAGAAGGAAGGAAGGAATTTTTTGTGATGAGGGTGGTGAAACCCTGGCACAGGTCGCCCAGAGAGATGGTCGATGCCCCATCCCTGGAAACATTCAAGGCCAGGTTGGATGGGGCTCTGAGCAACCTGATCTAGTTGCAGATGTCCCTGCTCATTGCAGGGGCTTGGACTCGATAAGCATTAAAGGTCTCTTCCAACCCAAACTTCTATGATTCTATGATAAGGCTTTACTCTGTTTTTGAAATATCTGTAAGTAACAGGGCAGGAAATCATCTGAAGGGAGCTGTCCATGTATTTTCAAGAATTTGCACTATGATTGCATGTGGCTACCTGCAGACGCAAGGTAAAACATCACCTAGATCCAGTGTCTGTCTGTCTTCCTCACACCTATACCAGGGAAGGAAAACTGTTTGCTCAGGAGTTTCTGCCTCTTCTCCGCACAGGTCTAGATTGACTTTGGCTTCCTGTTTTAATTGCTATTTAATGAAAAAGCTGTAAAAAGCCTGTGGGACAACCAATATATCAGGAATATATACAGAAAAAACGTGTGTTCCCAAAGTGACACGAGAACAAGAGGGGATGTGATCTTCTGTGATGCTGTGACCTTTGTCTCCGAAAAACTCTGAGGGAGCTCCCATTTTTCCACCTGGCTGTTGTCAGAACTGATGATCTGTGTCTCACCATCTCCCCAGCCGTGAGCTGCCTTTGAATCCAGTCCAGCCCGGCTCCTCTGCCAGGCAGACTGGTGTGGGTGGTGCTGACTGTACACTTCATCTAGCACTGCCAGTAAACTGCTGCCCTCGCGTGAAGCCAGGAATACTTTTATGGTTAAGTTTGTAAGGAACAAATCAAGGCTACTGCTGAACTGAGGATAGAAACATGCTGTGAGCTGAAATAATTAACACTGCTTTGATCACAGAAATACGGGTTGCTTTGTGTATGGCTGCATAAGTATTGCAGAGTTAAGAAAAAAGGTGAAAGGTGTAAAGGTACCTCATTAACCTAATCCACCTGATTGCCATTTTGGACATTAGGTCTTGGTTTCTCCCCCTGCTACCAACGGTGATGTCCATCTGTGTTTTACCCCTTCCTCATTGTGCCTGCAAGTTCTCCTGCAGCATTCCATATGGTACCCTGAGCTGCAGTGTCTTAGTCTTGCTTGACATCTTGAAAGTGCTAATGTGATGCAAGTTATCATTTTATCAAAATTGGGTTTATTAAGGTATTCACATTCATTTGCCACAGAACTCCAGATGAAAGAAGCAAGTCTGTCCATGAGAAGGCTGCCTGCCTGCTCTGTGCCTTCCAGGGGCCCTGTTTTTTGGCCATTTTTTTCTCACAACTCACTGAGGGTTGCTGTTCCTGTTGTGGGAGCTCTGATTTTTGGATTACTCCTGCTGACAGGATGACTGGATTAGCTGTGTTGACTTGTTTATACCTGCAAAACCATGAAAGATGCAAGGTTGCCTTCTATTTAGTTCTTTCCCAAAACCCAGTTCTGAATGAAGAGTTGATGATGCCTTCTGTTAAGTAATTAAATGTGTTTTTCTCCCTCCTTAGTGCTTCCTCCTCTTCCTGTGCCTTTCCCTGTTCTCCCTAACTTTTGGTTTGATGAGGACTGATACTGGATCACTGGGTGGAAGATATTTATGACTGAAGCACAGTTTAGGTGGTCTGAACATGTGGTTGCCACTGGTGAAGTAAAATCAGGCAACAATGACCTTGTGCTGGATGAGTGTCTGGCATGCCACATGTTATCCCAGCCTGTTCTGTCTAGCCACTGCTTGTTTTCCACGTGGATTGCCAAATGCCAGCCAAGCTCATGAATATCTGTGCTGACTCCACATGTTATGGGATGATCATACACAAACATGGAGGAGATAGGGCTGCAGGTAGTATCTGAAAGCAACCAAACCCCATGTTCTCTCTAATTCCATCCCAGCCAGTTCAAGACTGGGGAGGTGATGTCTGTGCACACAGCTAGAAGGTTATAGTGACTGGCAGGAAAGCTGTAGATGTGTGATGCTGCCGAGGGATGAGCTGACCTTCTGCCTACTGTCCAGGCACAGATCCTAAGCAGGAGAAGCTGTGTGACCTCTGAAGTGTCCACAAGCCCCGTAGTACTTTGCCTTCTCCCTCTTCTGTGTGTCCTTGTAAGAGCCCTAGAGAGGCTGGGTTGCTGTGTGAGCACACAACACTGACTGGGAACATCTGTTCAAGACAAAGAATAAGCAGAAGTGGTAATGTTTGCAAAGCCGCTGAGGGTTTGGGAGAACAGATGATAGATGAGGACCTGGCTGTCCAAGTCCAAGGGGTAGGCTGTGTGGGGTGGCCTGCATTGGGGTGTCCTGCTGCTGGGTGTTGCTGTGCCAGGCAGAGCAGCCCCAGCCACAGCAGGCAGGGCAGGCAGTGTTCCCTCCTGGGGAAGCTGTCCTGGCTCTGTGCAGACCCATCTGCAGGGAATGAGGGGAGGTGAGCAGAACTAGCATCTGCCCTGGTTGCCTGCCAGCACCTGCCAAGGGCAAAGGCAACACAGATGCTGCTGGTTGAGGGCATCTGTCTTGGAAAGGCACAGAGATCCTGTGCAGGGAGTCAGCATCCGCTAAGCCTGCCTGGAAGGCTTGGCTGGAGGAAATGAGGTTAGCAGAAACAGAAGTTTCTACAGCATGCCTACCAAGTGGTGGCTAAAGTTGGCCCAGGATGCTGGAAACCATTTCTTAGCCTGGGCATGTCTCTGCCTACATCCAATCTGTGCAGCTACCAGCCATGCTAAAGAGCAGGGCTGTGATGCTCCCTAGGCCTGTCTTGTAGAAGGTAAAGCACCGTCTGGAAGCTGATGCCTCAACCTGACTGTGTAAAGTGTCTAAAGAGAGAGAGGACACACAGGGCCCACACCTTTAAAGGGGGCACGTGGGTGCCATTTCCTTTGCAACTGAAGCTGTTGCAGAGTTTGATCTCTGTGGTTTAAATTTCTCTTCAATAGCACTTCTGCTAAGGGGACAGGAAGAACTTCATAATAAACTTTCAGGGGAGATCAAATGTCAGATCAGAATATAATTTTTCTTGTTTAGTTTGTATTATCTCAGCAAATACTGAATTTTTCAGGTTTGAGACTCGTGTTTATGTCCATGAGATTTCTGCTTTGAATTCTGATGATATATCATGATATATCCTTTTTTTTAATTTTCATTTTTTTGATTTTCATCACTCATTCTTCTTTCCTGCCTATTGTTTTTGTCATTATCCCCCCCTCCTATTTTATGTCCCCTTGTTATTTTCTCAGAAGTAAATACTGAATTTTTCAGGTTTGAGACTCGTGTTTATGTCCATGAGATTTCTGCTTTGAATTCTGATGATATATCATGATATATCCTTTTTTTTAATTTTCATTTTTTTGATTTTCATCACTCATTCTTCTTTCCTGCCTATTGTTTTTGTCATTATCCCCCCCTCCTATTTTATGTCCCCTTGTTATTTTCTCAGAAGTTAAGCATTGGAGTTTTTCACTGCTGAACCCAGGTATGATTTTTGCTACAGTACCTTTTTTTCAGTACCCTGGTAGTTGCTTAGTCCCAGTTTTCTCTACATCTGTCTCATCTACAAAACCTAATTTTGATGCTCAGATGCTTTGCAGGCAGAAACCCATAGAAAGTGTGTACACTTAGCACATATAAAAATTGAGTACCTTGTGTCTCAAGGTGGACAGACAGAGGTTAACGTTTTTGTAAGTCTGGAGAACTTCTGGAAAATGTTTCTCACCTCCCTAACTGTGTTCTTATGATTTGCAAGCTTGGGGTAATTCTGCTATGGGAGGTAGCTGTGAAGGTAGTGAATAGGTGGTCATTTTTTTGTGCTCGGCAATTCAGAATGACAATCCACATCATTAAAACTCAGTGCATGTGTACTTGATACTAAACAAATTGGATATAGCTCTGAGATTGCTTATTTCTTCCAGAGATACAAAGATGAATTGAACCAAAGCATTTGCAGCCAGGCGTGTTTCAGCTCAAGGCCGCTAATGACACATCCTAGAAACACAGAGCATCAGCAAGTCCTTTGTACTTCGCTAATATTTTTCCTGCGGTAACATGAGAGCAATTACAGCTTGGAAGGATGGAAGCTGGAAGGCTGGAGGAGATGAAAAAATTCAAAGAGGAAAATAGGAGTTCGTGAAGTAAAGGCAGGGAGTGTATGTGGGTGGGTGAAGGAGCAAGCATCTGTAAATAGTTGGCACTGAGAGCTGTTTTTGAAATATATAGGAATTTGGAAAGAGAGAGGTAGAACAGCTGCGTGTGTCTGTATATTTTATGGAAAGAGAAGGATAGCAATGTTCAGCTTGTGAGGGAAGGAGCAAAAGACCAGAGCTAGGCAGGAATCCATGGAAGGGGTGAGAGAAAGTGGAGCAAAACAGAGTGAAGTTGGGAAGGAAATAAGTCAAAGGGATCTTCAGTAATGAGTATATACTATAGTGCAGCTGTTGTAAAATTCACTGTCTTGCTAGTGACTGCCAGGGAGGGGAAAATTGCTGTTGCTGCCTGCCTGCTCTTGCAACCTGGCCTCCCTCTCCTACTTTATCTTTTGATTTATAGTGATAAGAAATTGGCCTTTCTAAGAGCAGGTCCTGGGACTCGGCTGAGGGATTAAAGCCGAGTCTCTGACCTCCCAGCATCTTGTAATACTTGTGAGTCATTGACTCACCCTCTGTATTGGCAGGATGATGGATTCCTAACTAGGTTGTTAGTGGCATTTCAGTGTTGCTGCCGGAGATGTGCCTTTTGTGTTTACACTCTGACTTGGAGAAACAAGTTCATTGCAGGCTCTCTGTGTTTCTCTCCTCCTCCTTTTCTCAGCTTTTACTTCTTTAAATGTAGACTTCTTTTGACAGATCATCTCCATGGTAACTAACAGGACCAGGCTGCCTACAGAAATTGTAGTAATAAAGTGGTTGGTTTTTACACATGATGAAAAGATGATGAAGCACAATGATAGGTGATAAAGACACAGGTAATTGCTCTAGAATAATATTGCTGCCAAGAAGATGACTGAACTCCTACACAGAAGATGAACAGATGGTGTATTTATTGAAATTCATAGGCTGCGAGAAATGTAATTGATGGCTGTGTAGGTTTTGTTTCAGTTTACTATGTGCTGAGCAGAGCCGGGCAAGCAGCCTGCCGGCAGATGGAGCCCGTAGGCAGGGACACCCTATTTTCTCACTGGAGAATTGGCTTCTCGCTTGAAATCAGAATTCCAATCAGAGCCATAAAAGCAGCAGAACCGCTAATTGCTCTGATGCACTGCACTGTTTTAGATCTGTCACATAGCCCTGTTTTATTTTAGAAAGGGTGTAACGCTTTTGTAAGAACAGTGTAAATTATACTAGCATACTGGGAACGTTGAAGTAGAAAGTGGAAAAGCGAATACTTGTAAAACTTGTGCTTGGTACAGGTTTTCCAAGACCAGGCGTGTGTTTCTGCTAGTATGTGGCAGCCGTAGCTTGTTTGTTAACCTGGTTGCTGAAGACTGTCTTCTGGTACGTCAGGTCTGTTGTGCAGAAAGCACCGGAAGGCAAAGGCAGGGTGTTTTCCTTTGGTTGCTCTCTCTGCGTGTTCAAGCATAAGATAAGACGGGTCAGTTTGATGTTGAGGCTCTTGTCGAAATGTTGTCTGCCTGCACGTGGCAATGCTATGGGTCTGGTTTGGATGGCTATGATGCTGCTTTGGGGTGTGGTGCAGGGGTCACTGTGTTTGGACTGATGTGGCATCCCCTGCCACAGGGCTCAGTGCCTTCAGTTTCCCAGAAAGATTACATCAGTGCTTCCAGAAGAACATAAATGGCCGTGGGAGTCATTGTCTGAAAGGTCTTTCTCTGAAAGGTGCAGATAACCCTACTTATGACAAAGAATGCAGCTCTGGTGCATAAAGGTTTTTCCCATGTGTAACAAATGCTAGCTGTTGGGAGGGATACTGCTAGGAGGAACTGGTTGAGCTAAAGTACTGGTGGCAGACTGCTGCCTTCCCTGTGGCTCTGCTGTTTTCGGCAGCTTTATCACCCCTGTTGTGCCTCTGCTAACTCCCAGAGTACCATGATTTATTGGTGATAACGTCTGGGTGCTGTTTAGTACATCATATGATTCTCTCTTCCTCTACAGTCTAGTGCTACTTTATTGATTGCATAACTCATTTTCTCATCAAGTTCAGTGAGGAAACCACTTCCCACTTGGGTTTACATCCAGCTGCACCTACTCACATATTGACTACGTTTGTAGGACTTGCATGCAAGGGGCTTTGAGAGGGCATATAAATAAAAGAAGAAACAGGTTCTTTGTCTTACAATGGTAGTGCCAACAAGAATGAAAATAAATGTGGAGGTAGTACGGAAGAGACTCTCTCTCCAGGACACTTTGCCCTAGGGAAGAAACTAAAAGTTGTGGGTTCATCACTTGACAGTGTTTTTGTCAAATTCACCCTTCTTTTTATTTCTTCTCTCCAGATTGGCAGGACCCCCACATCTTCTGTGGCACCTGAAAAATCTGATTTCCATGCAAATTGCTCCCATTTAGGTTAAAACATTGCTGTCATTCTTTTTTTTTTCAAACTTCTTTCCTTTTTTTCCCACAGAAAATGAAGGGGAGAAAAAGTTATTTAAGCGATACACCTTCTCCATACAAGATTAAACAGAATTGCGCTGGCAGTGGAAAGACAGGCTTTTTTGAGACCTGTCAGCCAGCCAACAAGTGGAGCATTAAGTTAGAGATTCCAGAGAGATGTACTATATTAATAAAAGAAAGGAAAGGAAGAAGATGAGTCTGTTCACTGAACGGAGACTGGCCTACCAGCTTTATTTGAGTAGTTACTCGAGTGCATGAAGTGTGGTTGGAGTTATATTAACCCAGCTTGGTGAGTGTCGTTGTGGTGATTCGTTCCTAACGAGCCTCCTGATTTATTTTTAGCACCAGCCATTCCCATTACTAGATTCAGGCACCTGAGAGGCCCTGCAGACCTCGTTGGGGGAGCTGATCTGTGGGACCTAGGCAACGTGGTGGGATTCTCTGGAGAAGATGGTACAGGGTATCCTTGAAAGGATGAGCCTTGCTTGAGATAAAGGGCTTGGATGTCTTAGCTCAACACAGATTTCTCAGGTGCTTGGTGGCCTTGGGTGCTGCAGCTTCTCTTCATCAGGCTGGCTTTGTTTGCTGCCCAGCTGCTGGCCTCCTTTCTTCCCTTCTATCCCCACCCCCCTATTCCTGCTCTGCCCTTCACTTTCACCAGTGTTTCAGGAAAAGCTAGTCAAAACATTTTTATTCAAAACTTCTTTTTGATGCTGTCAAGCTCAGCTGCCAGGAAAATACGATAAATGAAAAGATACTGTTGTTTTTCTGTGAGAAATTCTCATTTTCAAAGTTGGAAAACGAACTGCTTTGTTACTTAATTTAAGGGAAGGACCTTTCCTATCGCTATTTCCTTTTCTATTTTACCTTCTCTCCCTTCTTCCTGCCTTCATTCCCCCCTCCATCTTTTTTTTGCCTACTTGGCTGTGTAAAATTTGGCAGAAAGGTCAAGGGATTCTAGGATGATGTGAAGATTTTATCTCCAAGTTGAGTGTTTTTTATTCAAAAAAAATAATTTGATGTTTTTCAATGTCCCTGTCCTCCCTCCCCCTCCAAAGTAATGATTGTTCTTGGTCTGGTTGCTGCCTCAGACCAGCTAAGGCTTCTCTGGTTTCCTTGCCCATCAGGGCAGAACTGGGCTGGTGCTCTGTGCAATGGTTCCCAGAGCTCTCCATCAGGCAGCAAAGCTCATCTGTGAAACTGTCTGTGTCTCTTGCATATCCCACTGGTTACGTGCATGTGGCTGAGGCTGAATCACAGACTGGTTTGGGTTGGAAGGGACATTAGAGATCATCCAGTTCCAACCCCCCTGCCATGGGCAGGGACACCTTCCACTAGACCAGGTTGCTCAAAGCCTTATCCAGCCTGGCCTTGAAGGCGGCCAGGGATGCTGTTATGCCATTTCTGGGATGGCCAAGAGAACTACTGCTTGTGTTTATCCTTGTGGCAGAGGAGTCTCCAGGCTGGAGGAGATCATGGCCTGGGAGAGGATTTGTTATCAGAGCGGTGACCTTTCCCTGTGCTGCTTGTCATGACTTGAGAGCACCTTAGTAAAATGAGCATAAATAAAGATAAGGCTCCAGATTAATGCCTTGCCCTAGTTTAGGGGAGAGCTTGGATTATGCAATACCCATGATAATTTTTACAGTTGAGTTGCAGGACCAGGGGACCGGTGTTTACTGGTGTGTACATAGCGTAGCAGTTGGGCTGGCGTGCTGTGCTGTTAGTTGCCGGGTGATTAGCAGTGTGAACTAGCTTTCAGATACCATTTCTGCTGGGACTGCTGCCCTTGAGTTTAAAGCAAATGATCAGAAAGGTTTATTTGACAGGTAAAGCTACTGGACCAGGTTACTTATTTGATCTACTGACTGAAAGCTGCAAACCAAGTGGTTAATTT
Source organism: Eurypyga helias (assembly GCF_000690775.1). Taxonomy (NCBI): domain Eukaryota; kingdom Metazoa; phylum Chordata; class Aves; order Eurypygiformes; family Eurypygidae; genus Eurypyga; species Eurypyga helias. Next base: position 59,769 of record NW_010263697.1, on the reverse strand, counting down.
TTCATCTTTTGTTAACAGCTTGCAATCTTCTGGGATCAGATTATTTTTACATTTAAAAATAATCTAAAAAGTTAAACAAAAAAAGCAATCTGTGGTGCACTGCCAGAATAATGTTGTGCTGTGTCAAAGCAAAGATCCCTGATGCTGGCTGGCAGTAAGTACCAGGGGGAATGTTTTAAGAACAGAGTTTGGCTATGTATTCCAGCTTCTGACAACCAGCAGCTTGGGGACTTTAAACTCCAGAGGTTTCAGTACAGCTTTTATGTTTGGAGCCTCTGATGATCTCAAACCCTATTTAATGTTTGCTTTTGAACCTATTTATGCTTCCAGCCTCTGCAACATCCTGCAGCAGCGAGTTCCATAGTCTTGTGTTGCATTAAACATTATTTCTGTGCATTGGTTTCTGTGCCTGATACCTATTCATTTTGGTTTGTTCCCTCTAGTTGTTTTCTAGAAAGGAGCAGTTACAATTCGTGCCTTATTTGCCACTGTCATACACTTAACCATTTTATTACCCCTCCACCCCTGCCCTAATGCCATAATTACCTCTTTCTCTAGCTGAAAAAGTCAAGTTTTTTCCTTGAGTGGAAGCTACCTCAAACTCCTCATTATCCAAGTTGCCTGTCTCAGTGTGGCTCTCATAACCTTTCCAAGTCTTCTACACTGTAGTGAAGAAAGGGGCTACAAAATAGATTTGTAGTAGCAATACTGCTTTTGTGGTCTTACTCACTAGTTTTCTTAGTATTTCTTTACTTGACTTGTTACTGAACACTGAGCTGTTTTCAAATAACTATTTGAACAGTCACCAAGATCCCTTTTCTGAGCGTAAATGGCTGAGTTACATCCTTCAGCTTCTCTGCAGGTAACACTGGTGCAAAATCTGACTTTCCTACTCTAGACCTATCATCATGAGTGTTCCTTGTACACTTTCATCATTTCTGACCCCACCAGCTCTCACAAAGGCATCCTATTTCTGCAACACTTGAAAAAGAGTGGTAATTAAATTTTTATGCTGTTAGGAAGTTGCTTAGCACAGTTGTTTTTTGGTCTGCCCTCCTATGATTCCACTTTTAACTTGCCAAAAGTTCACGATCTTCTTTTCTTTTGCTCCTCAGAACATGCCATTCTCATTCTGAAGGATATTCTTTTCCCCCTTTTTGTCTTTACTGCCAGTAATTGCCTTAATCTGCTGTTCAGCGCCAAGCAACAAATTGATTTTTTGTTTTGTCCCTTTAAAGTATTTTGAATTGATGATGATGCTTTCCTATAGTACCTGCACATAGTCTCCTGGAAGTATTTCCATCTTTCCAGCTATTTCTTTTTACTGTTACGCTGATCTTTATGTAGTTCTTGTCTTTCAAATCCAAGTTTATTGCTTAGATTTCTGTGGGGTATTTTTTCTTTGATAGGGTGTTGAAGAATAGTCATTCTCGTGTGTCGCCAGAGACTATCTGCTTTTCTATTACAGGTTTTTAACTCGTTATTTATTATGTCTAAAAATACAGTGTTTTCATCACCCTGTCAAGATAGTTTCCCATTCTGTGTGGGGGTAACTGTAGTTTCAGATCATGCCTGTTTTCTGTCTTACATACCCAGTCTCCTGTAGCCCTGTGTACAGTGTCACAGTCTGGTTGGTTTTAAACTAATCCGAATCTGTGCTTTTTTAACACATTGCAGCATTTCCCTACTGGCCTTGCTTGCTGTGATGCTCCCCTGCCTCTTGTATTTGGAGAGTTACATCTTCCTGCTGGGTTTTGTCCTCCCTTGGGCCTTATCTTGCTGGGTCCCCCTTATGCAAGTCCCTCCTCTCCTGCAGCAGCACGGGGCTTGCCCGTGGGGAGGTGTGACAGCCCGGGGACTGTGGTGGATGCAGCCCATCTCTGCACTCCTTGGCACAGAACTGTCTCTGAAGATGGGGAATTGCCTGATCTTGTAAACAAGCTGCCCTTTATTGCAGGAAACGCCACTGTGCAGTTGTGTAAACCTGGAGTTTACCTTGAGTACTGCACGCAGTTTTGGCCCTCTCCTTTCTGAAAGGATGTGGCAGAACTGGAAGAGGTCCCGCATAGGCTGCTAGGTCAGCTGTGCAGCCGTTTCTGGTGCTGGGCATGACTGATTCATGAAGACTCATAAACCGGAAGAAGAGATTAACTTTGGGGGATCATCAGATGTACGGATTTATGTGAGTAGTAATGCGGAGGGGGGTAGGGAGTGCTCATTCACTGCCTTGTAAGGCCTGAGGGGTATCCAAGGGAGCCGGCATTGGGAAGAACAGCAGGAGCTGGACCTTCATGCAGTGGGTGGTGGATCTACAGAGATCTCTTCTGACGGGTGTGTTGGCTGAAAAATGTTTCCCTGGGTTCGGTGTGAGGCTGGTTAAGTACCTGGAAGAAAACAAGCCATATCAGGCTCAAAAAAGCCTTGGGAATGAACATGGTTGGAGGTGGGAAGGCTACTCAGGAGAAGGCACATGTGGGTGTCCCGCTCTTGCTCTTTCCTCAGCATCCACCTATGGCGGTGGTTGGAAAGCAGGCTGTCCTGGGGAGAGCGGGGTCCTTGCAAAAAAGAAAGGCTGCTGGTGCATTCTCGTCTTGTGTGGAAGCTTTTGTCACAGGTTTTGATTTACATCTCTGATCTCCACTGGACCTTCACCCAATTGAGTAGATTGACCCTGGCTCTTACACAGCAAGCAATTAATCAAAGACTGACTAATCAGTGCTCTCAATGACTGGCACCTTGCAGAAAGGCTGGGAATCACGTGCTGCCTCTGCAAACCAGTTTTGTGCTCTGAGATTTATAACCAGTTAATTCTATTGAAGTCTGTGGATTTACTGTAAACTTTAATTATTATAAGCTCTGAAGTGTAATAAAAGTTACTTTACTTAGCTACCTTAAGTGGGAATTTAAAAACTAAGTTCTGTAGATGCTTTAACTAATTACACTCAGTAGTTTTATCACTTTTAAAATTTAGCTGAAATCTGTCATCTCTCCCTGAAATTAAATACTTTGAAAACTGGCTGGCTGAGCATTGGAGTCTAAAGTTATTCTTCAGGGTTTAAAAGTAGTTTTATTCTACTTAATTTTCATCTAAATCACTTTCTAAGTTAATGTTTGACACTGCTAAAATCTAGAACTTGGCTTTTGAGGTAAAGTTCTCATTTACCAAGCAGCAGTAGTTAATAAACTGCCATCTATTGTGAGTTTTAAATTGAAGACGTACTGTGAAATAGGATGAAATTAAACAAAGAAGGATAAATGTCTACAGTCTTCCTGCACAGCCAAACCTGTTTATGTTAGTGTGGTCTGTCCCAGGGCTGACGCAAAGGTCTCGTTGGAGCCTACGGCACTGTCCCATGGGGAGCAAGCCACTACTGACATCCTTGTCAAGAATGACAAGGGATGATTTTTCATTTTTTCCCCAGCCAGGCCTATGTACAAGCTCCTGGGGAGATCCTCTGAGCCCCTTTCTGCCTTCACTTTTCTGCAGGAAGGGGGTAAGCGAACTGTACTTCACTTTTGTTGATGCTGAGTTTTGCTCTGATGCTTCAGAAAATCACATCTATTCCATTTCAGGTAACAAATGTTCAAATCTCTGATTTACCATTGTTAATACACTTAATTAAATAAACTAGATTGCCATGGGCAATTATGCATGCTGGCTCTTAATGTACCACAACTTTCTTTTGCTTCATTTTCTCACCACCCTGAACACTGGAGGTCCTCTGCTGACTTTTTCCATTGCTTCCCACAACTGACTGACAAGTGGAGACCAGACACTCTCAGCTCTGCTATGTTGTTTATGGTCCTTGTGTTTTGGAAGCTGTCTGTTTTGCTTGGCTTTCTCTTAATAACTGTTGTGTCCCTTTTGTCACTTCTGTGACCTAAAGCACGCTGCTATCACTGAAAGCACAATCATTTTTTGCCCTCCAGTCAAATCCCAGGCTGGACTACCCTTGCAACTGTGTCTTAACTGATGGCAAATCCCTTCAGTAAGTTTTGGCTGCACTGTTAGTCTCGTGACTGTATTTTCACTGTTTGATTTTGTTTTCATTGCTGTTAGATAACTATATTGCATTCAAGTGGAGTTTCACAGACTCTGGGAGCATAGTTGGTCTGTTTAAAGTGTGGATTCCCTATGTGTTCTGGGCCATGGGCATTCCTCAAAGCATTTGAGTTTCTCTTCAGAGTTACTGAGAGTTTTGAGGCCTGCTGTTTTGATTTTCTGTTATTCATTTTTTCACCTTTCCTATCTGCATTCAAACAAATCTTTGTTTCAGAGCAGGGCTGGAGCTGGGCTGGGTTGACAGCATGGCCCTGGCATCCTCCTTTCCCTGCTTGGGGTGCTGCCCTCCAGGCAGATCCCTGGCTGTCACACGTGCACTGAGCATGGACAGATGACAGTGCTTGAGCGTGTCAAGTACTGTGAAGGTTTTGTGATAACATTCCTGGTGTTTTGGGCTCCTTATTGGCCACCTGCATTTGCTCATGCATCTTCAAATGGTTTTACTGTGTGTTTTCCTTCAGTTGGACTACTGCTGTTTATCAGTGTCACTGGGATTAGATTGCAGTGTTTGTACATGGCAAGTGTTTTGAGTTAGCTGAAGCTGCTCTGGAGGCACCTTCCTCTTATTTGGCAGTGTTCTCAATCAGTGCACGTGTTGCTGTTTTTTTCATTCTTACTGGGTATTAGGTTCTGTTTCCCTCATCCCTGGCAAGATAGCTGTTAGAGTGGGTATTGTCCTCTCTGCCTCTCCTATCACTTTCCTTGCTAGAGTGGTTGTTATTGCCTGTATTCCAGCTCTGCTTGTCTCATCTGTCCAGTTACCTTGCTTTAGTCCATGTATTTGTGTTCTTGTTTTGGTTCCCTCCCTGCAAAGAGACCCTGTGGCCCTCCGCTTGCATTTTTGGAGACTTAGATCTGCTCTTCTCCATACTCTAGCTTGCAAAATGGACTCATGTAATCCACAAGCTCTTTATTTGATGTTTCCAATGTAGTGTGTGGACTCAGTTGCCAGGTGAAGACACTGATCATCTTTATCTTGATTTCTGATCAAAACCTGCTGGTTTTCTGGGGAATTCCAGCCTCCATTCATCTCATCTGCAATTGTAACGGTTTTGGTTGTATTTCTGGCAACACTCTCTTTCAAAGCTGCAATATTATTAAAAACAAACAAATAATAAAAAAACCCTAACCCCAACCCAACCAAACAACAGCAACAACAACAACAACAAAAATCCAAACAACCACCTTTAATTAGAAAAAGAAAATCCTTGCCATTGACTTTCAGGTCTCTAAATAGACTTGAACCACCCTTATGTGCATAGACATTTTCTTTGGAAATGGCCTGTCTGCTTGCTTTGTTTCTTGGGGTTGATTTGCCTGCCAACTTGTCTTAGCTGGGCATCCTGACTGAGTGGTGTTCCAGGCTTCCCTTCCTCCCACCTTCGCTGTCACAGTAGGAGAAAAGGAAGTTGCAGAAGAGACCAGAACCTTAGGGTTCCCCTGAAACTTCTGCAAATTTCTGAGAAATGGATTACTCAGTTCCACTTCAAATACTATTAAATTAGTGTGAAACTTTACATTGGAATAAGTGAGCCCAGGAGTTCAAGCTTGGGGTAGAAGTCAGGATTGGATGTGAAAATCCATCTGTGAAGTGTGTAGGTACACAGGATTGTAGTGAGTCTGGCCATCCAGCAGCTCATACTGGAACAGCCACAGGGAAACTGTTTGATCAAATTACTGCTGACAATAATCTAAACAGACACACTTTCTCTCTTTGCATACTTCAGCAAAAGAGGTCAGATTTCTCTACTACAGGCTTAGTGGGCACATGGATTTTGTTGACATTTTGGACTATAGGTGAAGCTAACATTTTTGTTTGTGGGTAATGAATGGCTCACAGTCTCATTTCAGTTAGTTTTCAAGTGTGGTTTCAGATAAACCAGGCCGTGCATTTGGTCTGTGTCACTTCATGGAAATGGTGGTGATGAAATGTCGTAGAGTCCAGACACGTGTTTAATTGAAACACTGCTGCTGCTAAGACGGTGTCCTCCTCCTGAGTTCGGGACCTTGTCATCTATACCTGTCGGCAAACTGCAGGTGAGTATGACTCAGGCAGAAATGTGTTGTGCACAGGAATCTTCCTGCCAGTATAGTCTGCTTGTGGACCCTCTTAGCCCAGGGGAGTGGAGTCACGGGCAGATGCTGGATGAGTTCAGCAAGACGTGCCAGAGATGTTTCACTCGTATGTTCATACCTTGGTGAGAGGAGTGAGAAGTCACTGATCTGAACTTTGTTTCACAAGGTTCTGCGGTTCTGAGGCTCTTACAACAGAGTCAGAACTCCGAGTTAGGAAGTTCTCTCTTTTGTCATATATTTCTTTTGAATAAGGCTTGCAGCAAGGGGGAAGAGTAATTTGACTCTGAGCCCAAGAAATGGGAGATGTATTTGTTTTTCCAAGTCTAGAGAAGGCTTAATGTAGTGAACAAAGTGAAAGCGTGAGTCGTTGCTGCTTGTGTGCAGTTTCACTGCTATCCTGCTCTTCCTGCACATTAACGACTCTGTTCAGCCAAGTTCACCTCTAACAAGTGCTGTGCACAGTGATAATTGTTTTGCAAAGGAACTGAAATGGCAGCAGTTTGTGTTAAATACTGGTGGGGTGTTGTGGCAGGTATCCCATGGCTGCTGCTCTCCAAAGGAATGAAATCAGCCATGCCAGCGTAAAGCCCGGTTTTGTTGGCACAGCTGGGCTGTGCTGGGGTTGATCTCTTGCCTGGGCTGGGGACACTCATGCTGTTGGGCCCCTGTGAACCCTTTACTCCCCAGCAAGGCATGCAGGGCCTGGGGATGGCTCCCGTGGCTCCCTCCTGGGGTTCGCAAAGCTTCCTCTCTCCCCTCCCCTCACCACAGGAGGATGGGTCTGGGCCCATGGAGGAGTGGCCCAGTGGGGTGGGTTTCCCCACAGTGAGCTGAATTATTTAATTGAAGGGGGAGATGACATTCCCTGGCTGAGTGGTGACTACCCAGCATGTGCTGGTTTTTACTCCAGGTTTGCTACGGGGTGTGTGTTATCCACATCGGTGCAGGGGGTTCTGCATGACACTCGTCTTGGTTTGGCTCAGCATGGTGAACCGCTGCCTGTCTGGGGAGGAAGAACGTGGCATGTGAAGGCAGCGAGGACTTTGTGTGGCTTTAAATTAAAAAGGCAAATTCAGATCACTGAAAAAGCTCGGATGAAATACCCTTCCCCCCCCACCCCTGAGATATGCAAGCCTGGTGCACTTCAAAAAAGAAGAATTAGAAATTTATGAGGCGTTCTCTCGGAGGCACCTTGGCAAAGGGCTTTTGGTGGAGCTTTGAAGGAGAGCATGGCTGGCTGGGCGCTGAATTGGCAGCGGACGCCTGAAAGGGACCTCGCTGCTCGGCTGAGTTGGAAGCACGTCGTGTTGCTGGGGGAACCGGCCGTGCTGTGGCTCCCAGGTGAAAGGATGTTTGATCTTTAAAATAATGGTGTAAAGGTTTATGTGAAATACATTGTCTGGGTTTTAAAAATATCGTCTTGACATTTAGTGGGACATAGAGGGAATATTTCTACAGTTTAGCTGGTGATTGACAAATTATAATAAAAACATCTGAAAATGTATTTGAATTTCTGCCAAGTGTGCTCAAGGTCTTTTAGCACAATGGTTCTGAAATAAAAAATAAGAACCCAAAAAACCCCAAACCAGAAAAAGGACAGCATTGAGTGACGAGAACGAGAGTTTATTCTCCTAATATTATTGTGGCATTATTTTTGTATTACTTTTTCCATTGTAACTTTACAAATGGTGGACACAAGAGTAACGTTTAGAGTAAGAACTTAATGTGGGAGATCAAGGAAAGCAGCTGGGTGCCTGGGAGTCAGGGTGGAAGATTTAAGTTGCGTCCCATTTTCCTTCATAAATATGACAGTCCTGATGAATTCTGGAGAAATTTGAATAAAATTGAATAAACATCATATTAGCACAGAAAAGATGTTGGGGGCTACAGTGAAGGTTACTCAGGGAAGAGTTAAAAAGTAAGAGAATAGCAGAATAATGAATGGGAAGAAGTTTGGAGTAAGTGACTTCTCTGGTGCAATGCTAACTCAGTGTCATGGATGGAGGATGGTTCTTCTGGGTGTTGAGTAAGCGATGTTGAACCCGAGACCTTCCTCTCTTTTGGGCAACTCATTTCACTGCCTCCCTTTTGGAGGTGCTACATGGACATTTATTTTCAATCACGCACCATTAGGACTAAGTGTATGTACAGTGAATGAGGCACCAAGCAGCCCGTCTCTGCAAATCTTGAAGGGATTGGTGCTCACTTCTGCCAGGGAAATTTCCCACTGGCTTAGCAGGCAAGGCAAGTCTCCTGGGTAATGGATGAAACTTGCTCAATCGGTTAGCTGCAGTGACAGCCTGGCATAATTAGACTTTGTGTTTCCCTTGTTGCTCTGCTAAGCTCTTGCATATTTTTAGTACAGTGCCACTACTGTGTCCTGCTCTGGGACCTTCCATGGCTGATGAGCATGATCACTCAGCCACGCCTGATGTTGGCATTATGGAGCCAGGGGAGAGGCTGTGAGTTGGGAAAGAGCCCTGTTGAAAGGCCAGTTGTGTCCCCAACAGTGGTCTTTCACCAGGGCCCTGCTCATCCTGCACCTTTTGCCTGTAGCCATCACACAGCCCCGGGAACCAGATACCCTCTCCAGCTGCCTGATTCGTGGGGAACCTGTGTGGCAAGACCCACATAAGTCAAGGGGCTTGATGTCTGCTCAATATGGACTTTCCCTCCCCCCTTGAGCTCTTTCTAAGCAGCTTTTATTTTGAAGATGCCAGTCTGGACTACTCTTTAGGGATCTGCCAGGCAGCAGCTTTTATAAACAAGATGATCAGAATGCCTTTTTTGGGGGGAGGGAAAAGAGAGTTGCATTAGGAACACCTGCAGAAAATTGCCTCAGGGAGCAGTTTACCTTAGAGAGGCAAGATACTGCTGATAGCTGATTAGAGCTGACTTCCAAATTGCTGCAGGCAGTGGGGCCAGAAGCCCTTTTGGCTGTGACCAGACAGGTCTGCAAGGCCCTGCAGAGCGGGGAGTCAACCCCCCTCCTTCCCCCCTCCATTTTCTGTTCACCTTCCCCATGCTCTCACATGTTTTGAGGGTTGTGAGTAGCTGGGTTCAGATGTGTGATTTTATTTTACAGCCTTTCCATGCTTTTTTTGAGGAGCACCAGGTATTCTAGATGCTGGTAACAAAATTTTGCATTAATTAATAAATTGCTCAGAAGAGCTCCAGTTTCACTGCAGGAAGACTGTTTGCAGGTAGACAGTGGGGATGGACTTGTCCTGAATGCTGGGGAAAAACATCCCTTTTTCTACTGGGAATCAAATCTACATCCAAAATGCACATTTAAAGAAGCAGTTGGGTGGATAGTGAAAACAGGATGTGATCTCACAGTAAGTATCATAGAACCTTCCTTAAAATATATGTTAAGGTTAAAAGAAAAAGAAAAAAAAAAAAAGAAGGAAAAGAAACAGGAGTTGAAGTCCATTCTCTAGACCTTTTTTTTCTTACAATGAAGTAACACAGTCTCCAAGACGAAATCTCCAACTATGCATGGTTGTGTAGTAGGTATATGACCTGGTGTGCATTAGGATCAGTGCTGTGCTTCCACCTTTTGCCCTAAGAACAGTTTTTACCTCGGTGTACAGAGGTACAGATACAGACCCCATCAGCAAGCACAGAGCTGCTGGCGCAGCTTTGCTCTTCCAGCTGGGAGGCCACAGCGGTGGAGGGCAAAGCCATTCAGGGAAGTAATGCCTGGGTGAAGCTTGGCATGTGCAGGGGGTAGGCTGCTCCCTGGAAACATTCTCGTTTAGACTGAATGCCTGCTGTGATCCTTACTTAACTTTTTTTTACTGCAAATGTGTGGGAATCCAGGATGGAAAAGGTACATTTCTAAAGTGGATCAAAAATATTTATGACCAGGATGTGAATTTAAGCTGAGTAATAAATTTTATCTCTGTAAAGGAGAGATAAATCACTTAACAGTTTCATGATAAATTAATGGCAATTTTTTTTAAACCAAATTTATCAGCAAGGTAATTGTTTAAATAAATACCCAGTATTCATAAGGGGAGAGCAGTAGGAAAGCTACAGGTTTTTAAACAAACCCTGTCAGAAGTGACATAGGCTGCTTTATCTCTTGTTTCTCTGGCTAGCATTCCTTTGGTGGCTGTCACATATTTACCAACCAGCAGCCTTCCTCCTTCCTTGGGACATTAAATCAACAAATGCATGCAGAGAAAAGAGCAAGAGTACGAGCACCGCTCCTGTTTTTGAAACTCAGGACTGTGCTTCTTTTCAGCTTCACTCAGCTGGTGTGAACACCACAGATCCTGAGGATTTAGCAACCTGTCCCAGGAAGAAAGCTTTGAAACGTGTTATTTGTGAGAAAAGGGTTCTTGGGAAATTTTATTGCTGGTTTGACTTGTTATGCTGCTTTATGTAAGCATGATTAGGTAAGTCCCATGTTTTGAGTGATTTGTGGCTGTTTCTTGGTGAGAAGTTAGCTTTCCTAGTTTGTTTCTTTGGTGACAATTACAGTTTGAAAAGCAATCCTCAGTTACCAGCACTTCTTTCTTTGGAACTGCAGGCTTCTTTGGTTTTCTTGAAATACAAAGGTCTTGAAAATGTCAAGTAATGAAATAAGAGTTAGCCTTTTCTTCTGTTTTCTGCTTTGACGTGCTGTTTCCTCCTGTCGTTTCAGATTTTACTGTATGGAAATAAATAGGACCATAATTCTAATGAGTAACACGAAGTGCAGAGTGTTTACATTCCTGTTAGGCAGAGAGCACATCTGATCACTGCAAGCGAAGTCATGGACGTTTGCAGGTATTTGTGACTGAGGTAGGTTTACAAAAGGACCTAGGTGTAGCATGATGGCTGTGGGAGAAAACAGCTGAAGAGATCCAAATAAAGTAGTAAGTAGATTCCATAGCTTGGCTCAGTGTGTCTGAGAGCATCCAAGGAACATGCTGCACTTTATTCTTGTGCTCCTTTATGTCAAGTTTTTTGCAGAATGTGTATGGGGATGTTTGCTCACGTGGGCTGGACTGGAGCATCAGAATCGCAGAAGCCCTTGAAATATGTGGAAACTATTTTAGTCTGTCTCCATCACATCTGTTTTGGCTAACAGTCGCCTCTATCTGCCTTCCCACTTCTTACTCTTCTGGCTCTGAAGTAGCATGGCTCTCCATTTATCCCTGAGAATGGTCCGACGTCACAGCTGTTGCTTGAAAGAAACTCCAGGTGGATGCTTTGAAACGTGTTAACGCAAATGAATCCTCAGAGGCAGCATTGTGGTCGCTTTTATCTGGAGGGGGCCCTTCTCACAGGTTTTGTAGTGCTGGTATCCTGCTCTGCACGTTGCTTTTACAAAGGAATGATGGAGGGTGTCTTGCATCATCAGTTGTTTTCTCTGAGATCATTCCTGCCCCCCACTGGATCGGTGACAACTCTGCTGCTTTTGATTTCCATGCTTTTGATTTTTCATGCCCTGTAGAGACAGATATGTCGCACGTAAGTCCCAGGGTCCATCTTTGATTCAGTTTGGCTGAACTGAGATTAAGCAAGGCTGAGGAGTGCCTGGAATAGAAAGAAGGTGTGGTACAGGAAAAGAATAAGGTGGAAAAGCACACACAGAGGGCTAGCTGTTCTCCTGGCTATTAATACCAGCTCTGGTTCCCTCTTCCTTATGCCTGCAGGACTTCGTTGCCTTTCCCTTATCACAGACCCTTTGGTTAGCTGAGCATGACTTCAGTTCACACCCTTCTCCATTCAACCCTAGTGACAATTTAACCAGTCTGTTATACTAATTGGGTAGAGAAATGTTCATGATGACATGGTACAAGGTGGCAGTACTTGCTAAGCCCTTCATTTTATTAAACACGTGACTCTAGAAATGACTGGCATCTTTTTCCCCAAGCATGTGTTTTAATGGCTTTTGTTATGTTAGAACATATTTTCCCGGGGTGTAGGTCACTTTGTCGATACTAGAGGCCCAGAAATCTCCCACAATATGCTCTTTCTTTGAAACCACACCCTGCTTTGTGAGCAGCCTTCTTCCGCTTCTCGGCTCCCTTTTAAATACCAACAGTTCCTCCCTCCCATTCCTCAAGAGCTGGAGCCTGAGCTTGGTAGCTAGTCCAGTCCCAAGGAGTTGCACGGTGGGGCAGCCTCTCCTTTGCAGATGTCCTGCATATCAGAACAAAAAACACCTAAGGGTCCCCCACCCCAATTAACCATGAGTTAATCTAGCAGCAAACATTGTGTGTGGAATGAAACCCAGTGCGGGGCCTGTGGCTTTTGGGGTCAAAGAGTGGTGGGTTGGTGTGCTCTGAGATGGAGTAAAGAGTGACTCAGGAGGGCAAGGAGGACCTGAATGCTGGGGCTGAGGCTGCTGTTCAAATGGCCTGATTCCCTTTGGCCATTAAGTGGAAAGGTCATAGCCAGGGCCATCTTAGGTGATGTAGGGCTGAGGGTTGTTAGATGGTAACTGGTGAGTTTTTGCGGACATGAACCTCATCACCACCAAACAGAATTTCTTGTCTTGGCAGCAGCATGACTACAGAAAATTTCCCTCCTGTCTGCTGCTCATGCCTCTTTTTGTGGCCCCTTGACTCCACTAAATGCCAGACTGATTGTCTGTCTTTGCGGCTGGACTTATACGCAGGGGCCGGAAACCTTTAGTGGACTTATAGAAAGGTTGGTCTTGTTTCTACTTTAAAAAAAAATCAATTACTAGTTGTGCTTTCAAGGCAAAATTAGCCACCAAAGCTGCCCTTTTTAGCATTGCCAATTAGAAGTTTTAGAATAAAGCAGGTGTTCTGTGCTGCAGTTTGACAGCAGTCCCTGGTCTAGGAAGGTCAATAGATACGTGGCTGTCCCAATTTTTCTTTTCGGTCAGCAGTTTGTTGCTGCTGTTACCTGAATGTATTGAATGGGAGCTGAAAAAGGTATAGAGTGGATTGAGAAGGCTCAAAACATGTAGCAACCAGGCCTGTAGGGAGTTTATGTTACCAATATTGGAAAATTTAATTCTCTTTCAAAGGTTGCGGCATAGACCCTGTGAGGGTCCTGCTGCCCGCAGGCAGCTGGTCTTCTCACTGCCTGTCCTCTCTGCAGCCTGCCAGCCATGTGCTGAGTGCATGCATGGAGCTGCCGTGCAGATAGTGAGCATGGTGTGGCCTCTTGCTGCCCTCTCACCTCTTTTGGTAGCTGTCAGGAGATGTCGGTGGCATACAAGGAGCCAACAAATAATGGGTCAAGGAGGAACCAGGGCTGTGTTCGGAGGGTGCTCTGCTTTCCGTGGGCACGTGGCCGGCTCTCCGCAGATGGGAAGTTGTCTAAGTATTAAGAGATTTGGTTTGATTAGCAGAAATCTCCTGTTGGCAGCACATTGCCAGTCCCTGAAGCAATGGAGATCAGACAGGTTGCCAAGGCAATGCATAGCCTTCAGCGAAGAAAAGTTTACTGCTGCAGTGTCCTTGGTCAATTGATGGAGTAAGGATTATTTAGGTCTTTGGAAAAAAACAAAGCTGCTGTCCGGCCTTTTGCTGTGGTGAGTCATTCTGCCTTGGGTCAAATTGCTGGAACTAAGAACAAGGTTTAGTGGGTGAGAAAAATAAGTACACAAGAGCATAAAGATCCCAATTAGATTCCACTTTGAAGAGGTGAGAACACTTCAGTTTTAAGTGGATACAACTTATTCTTTGTTATTCCCCCAAATAAGAGAGAAGCAGCAACTGAGATCCTTTCTTCTCCCTCTCCTCCCCTTTTCTCTCTCTCCCAGATGTGAAATACTTACTTTTGTTTGCTAAAGGACTCTGTGCTCACTGTTGAATTCTTGACTCATACCAGGGATCCTTCCAGTTCGACCTTCTGTCACTGCTTCCCTCGTCGCTCTCTGGTCCCTCCTCTGTTGCAGAAGCCTTGGTAAATTCAGCTTATATAAGTTTTAATCTCATTACAGTATTCCTCCTTTTGCACTACTTGAGTGATGAAAAACTCATCAGGTCACCACTGTGAACACCACTGCAGCAGTGATGGTGTGCTGAAAGTCATCCTGTCTCTTGTTGCCTGTTCATTGGTCTGGAGTTGAAGTTGGGCAGTGTGTTGGGATGGGGCACAGGTGCCTCTCACCGTGTCTGCTCACTGGCTTTACTGAGATATGGGGGCTGCATGAATGGTGTGCAGAGCTTTCTCTGAAATTTTGGAAGGAGCCTTGATGCAATGTGCTCATATGCATGGTCAAGGAGGGAAATGCCATTGTGCTTAGTGCAAGGCCTTGATTTGCTAAGTTAGTAAAGTTTTCTTTAAAGCAATTCTGACAGTGATAGTAACGACATGCTACAAGACTAACAAGACCACACCTGGTTGCAGGCGGTATAGGTAGGACACCATCAGAGTGCCCTTTGTCGTTTCTCTTACTGTTGAGATGAATGTGGGCTGTGCTCAGTGGTAGATAACTTGTTAGTTCAGGAACAAATCCTTATACAAGCAAGAATTAGGAAGCAGTCACTGCATGGTTTAACCTGGGGAGCCAGGCTGGCATTTTCTGAACACACAGGTGCTTCTCTTCTCTTGTGAGTATGTACCTCAGCTGGTGTCGTGTACTGTGTGGAGAAGAGAAGGAATTAGAAAGTGAACCTGGACACTGCTTGCTGAGAGACAAATTCTGACCTTCTTTGTCATAAAACCAAGGCATGACCTTTGTAGACAGCAGCTTCTGTGTGAGAGGGAAAAATTAAAAAGGGTGGAGGAGCCTTTAAAAGCCTACATTGGCATCCTTACTTATTTACCCTTTTTGAGAGGATGGCAGTTGATAGATGTGTCATTGTGATGATGCACAGTTATCTTCTTCCCCTGTCTCAAAATACTGCATTAGTGATACCATGGCAACAAAGAAATTGTCTTTAAGGGGAGGAAAAAAAAGAGCGCGTGACTTCAGTGTTCAAGAAAGGTGACAGACCGACAGCCCTAGTCTTCCCTTTCTATCAGCAAGGCAGTGGTGGTGTCAGCTATGACAAATTGTATCCGATTATGAACTCTGTGTTGTACTGTGAAAACAAGCCATGATCAAAGACAAACACACTACAGTAAGAGTGGGCTGAGAATCTTCCGAGGAAACGTCCTCTTGTTGGACAATTAAATTCTTTTTAAATTATAACATTTTCTAAGAAATAAAATGTCTTGAAAAAACTTTCTTAGATGCAAGTTGTGTCCTTATTCAGGATAGAATCCCTCTCTGAGCAGAGTGTGGTGATGGTGAGAAAAGGTTTGCTGGAGGTCAGACAGTCAAAGGACCTGTGTAAGGGGCAAGTTCAAGTCTCTGCCTCCTGGATTCAGACTTGCATATGAGTACAAGTCTCCTCCCTACCACGAGAGCCCTGTCTGTCTTCTTTCTCTCATTTGATCCAATCCAGATTATATAGATAGTTATCACTACAGCCTTTTCCTTGCTTTCCTACATCTTAGGTGAAAGCTTTGTCGAACAAGTTAGTCGCCACACAGCTTTGTGTGATGGCTGTTTTTACAATGAAAAATAGTTCCAGCATGCAAAACTGAGAATTTGAGCATCGCTTGGATATTAGGGTGAATATTGAGATAGAGAAGAAACGTCAGAGCAAAGACCAGACTGGAAGAGTTTCTCATAGATTTGGACTAGGAAAGTAATTTTCTGCCCAGTTGTAATTTTTCTTCACTGATCTGGAGAAGGACTGAGACAAATGGTTGTGAAGGCTGAGGTTTTCACTTTATCTTATATTTCTTAAGTGAGTGCCCTTGCTTAATGCCACTGCCTCTGTGTCCTCTGTTGTGTCTGATGTGCCTTCACTTCCACTCAGTGTTGCCAAAAGGCATCAGGCACCTCTACAGGATTGCATCCCTGAGGAGAATCAGGCTTTGGGGGGAGAAATGCCAATCCTGTGGCTTTTAAGTGACACGAGGTGACTGAGGAGATGCCTAGAGGCCCGTGGCTGTTGCCATAGTGTCATCTCTAGGAAGGTGCTGTAGATGTTCTTTGGGACCCTCAGCCTTGGAGTGAAAAGTGAGGTATTTCTAGACACTGCAGTGCCTGTGTGGATGGATGGGACTTTTCTTGATTGTTCTTTTGGGTCTAACCTCAACCATTTTGGGTTGTGTCTGTGCCGTGATTCCCCTTCTGTTGAGCAGTTGTGTTAGTGCTTCCCTGCTTCATGGATTTGCTGGGGTGATAAATGCATTGAAGCCTGCAAGGGGTTTGGGTATTGTGGTTGGGTACTGTGGAAAGGAAGATGAAGTTGCTGTACTCTGAGACATTTGAAACTACATGTCTATGTCATAGGCCATAAGGGCAGCTTAAATATCTAAAGATGACCTGCGAATACATTGGCTGCAGCTACAAATAGGCCCATTCTTCCATCCTCTGATCAGTTAAATTTTGCGGTCAAAGTTAATACAAGTGTAGACAGGTCACAAGTGCCTTCATATTCCTTATATAAGAGGACTGGAGAACTCCCTCATTCTTGCTATCTGTAGATCAGCACATAAAAATAAAGTGTGTGAAACTGAACCTCAGCGCAGGGCAAGTCCTCCTGCCTTGGGTGGGAATTTCACCCTGCTGCTACAGCACTGAATGTGGCCTGATTGTGTTTCTGATAATGTATTTGTGTATCACCTTGAGGAGAAGAGGAGTTATACAACTGTTCCCTCACAGTGCTGTTAGGAAGGGTCGGGCTTTGTCTCCTTTGAAATAGATGTCAGGAGAGAGCTGCAATCCTGTGAAAACACACATTTATTTCTGAAGTGTTTGTGTATTGTGTGTGTGGTGCACATGAATAGAATTGCCACCTGTCCGAGGCTGATAACGATGATCTGGGGAGCAGTGGTCATGCGCTCCTTATTCTAGCAGTTTGCTGTATGAAGGATCAGCGCCTACGGCTTCTCTTGGTCTGAATTTATGCAGTACTGCATGCAATCAGTTGCTTTACCCATTATGGCACTTTCTTCGCTTGTATAGATACAGATTTGTTAGAGGCTTTGCTATAATGGAAACTGTTAACGGGCTCATGAAAATCCTTTACCTTTTTTCTGTCTTGCTCTCTCAGGAAGATCCCATTAGTTATCCTATTCCTTTAGGAATCCACATATAGCACTATTTTCCTTTATAACCTTGGCCTCAGCTTGTGAGCGGGCAAAGTGACAAGATCCTAACACCCACGTGCTTTGGGCACTGAGTAGAGGAAGTGACTGAGAAACCTTCTTGGTATTTCCATTACACCCAGCAGGGAACTTGTCCTTGCAGTGGGGCTGCCGTCATCAGTTCACCCCACATAACTTTCCTTCAGCAGCTGCTGAGCCTTGCTAAGCATGAGGCTTGTTACAGATGGACTCCTGTGCTTTGCTATGCTGTGATACTGCTGATAGGAATGAGGATATGTAGGTATGCAAGTAGGTGGAAACTTTCTAATACATCATAATAGTAGTAATAATAACGTGCACTTCTACTGCCTTGCAGCTTTTGCTAGAACTTCTGCCCACGCATCAGCCTACTTGGTTCACAATGCAGTGTGCATGCTAGACAATTAGTGGTTGATAATGAAAAATGTCATGGGAACCAGCAGGAAAATCATAGCTTACTCCAAATATATAATGAAATGTAATTAGCACAGACAGTAAAACAGACAATTTATGGTTTTTTTCGTAATTAAAAAGTACCAGTAAACATTCCTTTTGCAGGAAACTTGGTATCAAATGGAATTAAAAAGCTATTGTCTGGAATAGGATTTTATGCAAAATTTAACCCTTGCAAAGCTGAATGGATTAGGGTTTTGTTACTTGCATACTCTCCTAGTGAATCTATTGTGGCATTTCTTCCACTCATTGCCTTGGTCCTGGTCTGTCTGGAGGGGCCAAGTCTGCTCGCAGAATTGCTGTGAAACCTGCTACAAGCCAAATAACTGATTGGATTCAGTGCATGTGATGGTGTGGCTAATACTTCCCTCCTGCTCTTCCAGAGAGACTCTTCCCTGAAGTCACGTAGTAGTGTGGAGGTAGCTTTGAGGGAGAGGTTGGAGCAGGAACAGTATTGTGATGTCTTGTGCTCCCTGCATCCTCTGTCAGGTGGCTTCTGTTGATCTCACTTCCATCTCTGATCTCCTTCTTCCTGCCTTGGGGCCCCTCACACTGCACCTCATTTGCCCTGAAGTAGTGTGTGCAAAGCAGTGTGTGCAGTTACACAGGCTCTCAACTTGCCAGGCATGCAAACACCATTTCTTGGCTTGTGCAGTGACCTGGGGAAACAGGATAGGTGGACTCACTGTAGCATTGTACAAAGGCGTCTATGGGATTAATTCCTTGCCTAAAAATGGGCGAGTGGGAGAGACTGCTGGCTCAGTGGGACATGTCCCAAAGCACATGGTGCCAAGGGTTTAAAACAAGAGTTGAATGCCTCACTACATCTCCTCCTCTTGCCATCAGGTACAGTCTGTCATCGGCTGCTGTCAGGCTGGACATTTTACTCGTGTGAGAAACTCTGACACACTCCAGCCATGCGGTAACACATGATGCACATGCGTTTCTGCCTCTCTTCCTCCTCAACACCCACCCGGACCAAGACAGCCCACCAGAAGCCAAAACAGAGCTCTACTCCAAATCAGTTTTACAATAATTTCCCAGCCATAATCTTGGCATAGAATTTCAAGTCTGTGGAGAGAGCCCTTCAGCGGAGGGCTGAGAGGAGAGCAGGGCCACGTGGTCAGCACTGTGTGCAGGTGCAGCATGTTTTCCTCTCAGTGATGGAGGAGCAGAGAGCCAGCATCGCAGAGGGATATGGGCTTCCAGCTGGAGCCAGGTGCACAGACTGTAGCGTTTCTACCCACGTATGTGAGACAGTGCTCAGGTGCAAAATCACAGCCCTCCCTCAGAGACGCTGTGGCACAAACATCTAGTATCTGGCATGGGTAATGTGGGGGAGAGAAGAGGAAATTTCTTAAAGCTGTGGGACAGGATGCACGGGCCACTTTGCCTTGTGCTGCAGCAGTCCCAGCCACCACCTTGCAGTCGGTCAGATCCTCTTTAAGAGAGGGGCTTTGTGGTTTGCTGTGGGAGTTGCTGCCGGAGCCATCGTTGAAGGAGGTGTTGGTTCCTGCCAGAGCTGTGGTGGTCTTTCTGTGACACCTTTCGTCTTTGCTTAGTGCCTCCAGTGCAGGGGTCTCTGCCCTTCTTGGTATCTGGCTGACAGTCTCTGCTGTTCAGAATATATGGGGAGGGGTCTGTGCAGTCCCCCTCCTGTGCTTCCAAACACTCTGCCTCTGTGTGGGCACAGTTGTTAGTGTTTGGCCTTGAAAACTTCCTCCTAGAAGTTGCTGCTGGATCCTGCTCTGACAGGAGATGCCTTTTTGTCATGAAAGGGAAGAGTGGTTTAGGACACTTAAAAGATCAGCATCACAAACACTGGGGGGAAAAAAGCTATTTTAATACGAATTTGTGAAAAAAGTGACTTAACAGAATTCAGTGGCAAGGTCCACTCTATTACTTATTTAACATGGAAAAGCATACAAAGGTGAAATCAAATTAGAAATGTGTTAAGATGGTTTATACGTGAATTAAAAATTATTATAGGGTCAGAGAAATCGAGTCAGAATTGGGTTGTGGTGATATGGATTAGGAGAAAAGGGCAAGGAAGTTCCTCCTGTTGGGTCCTGAGGTTCAGAGTGGACCCCCTTTCTTTCTAAACTCCTCAAAAGAGAAGTCTAAGTGTGACTGAATCCACTCCTAGTCCCAGACCTGGGATAGGTTTATGCCTAAAGAATCAGGGGAAAAAGGGGATGAGTTAGGTGTGGGGGGTCAGGGAGTTTCTCCCATTGAGTGCCAAGGTTCAGAGTGGACAACCCTCTTGGTTTCTAAACTTCTTGAAGAGAAGTGGCTGACTCCACTCCTAGTCCCAGACTTGGTCAATGGTTTATGTCTAAGGGATTTGATGTAGGGATCACAGTGTGTTGGGTTTTGTGCTTTGTGCAACTTTGGGATAGCAGGAATTTGGAATAGCAGCAGTTCAAAGTTCATTAACACTATTAAGATGTATCACACAGTTAGATTATATAGTTCCTTAACAAAACTTAACTATTATGAATCAACACAACAACTTATTCAAAGACTTAACAAGGTTGTCGACATAAAATCGCACACATACACACAGGCAGATATAGAGATAGAGGTGAATATATACAAAGGTACCTGTTAAAATTTAGCCTTCATTTTGGTGAAAATATTCACGTAGGACAGCAGTGCCTCTCTTAACGGGTGAAGAGTTGAGCTTCAAGGAGGGTTTTAGCCTAAGCTGCATCTATGTTTCTCTGATTTCCCAAACCTGAGAGTTTGTGAACTCCGAAAGGCATCCCACTCGGAGAGAGAAACTGGGCACAGGCACTGTGGTCCAGAAGAGCTCGAAGGGTCTTTCTTGGAACCCCTGTTTATAGGGTCACAAGATAAATGACTTTAGGCATCAGTGACTTGCCACTTTGGCCACAACTCGGATTGGTAATTACTAGAATGTCAGTAACTGATGGTGCCAACTTGCCTAAGCCTATGAGTTGTCAAGGAATGATTAGTTATTCCATTCCCACTCCTTCTGTGGCCAGGTGGTTGAATTCCTGGTACACACCTTGGCCAGGCAACCGAACTCCCAGTATGGAGTAGACATGTAGATCTACTCTGCCCCAAGGAGTAGAGGAAGCCTGAAGGGTTGTCCCAAGTCCCATGTTCCTCTCTAGCTGACCAGAAAACAAGAATAATGCTGTTGTGCCAGTTTTCTGCCAGTCTGAGATCCTTTAGAGCAAGTGGATAGCAGCTGATAATTTGTCTCCAAACTTTCTTTCAGGATGTCTGGTCTAGTTAAGGGTCTGCTTTATCCTCTAGGATTTTGCAAAGTACCATGCAAGTCTGTTGGGGAAAGAGGCACTTTGAGGATTTCTGCAGCTGGGGGTCATGTAGCATATCGGAGCACGTATTGGACAATATTTGTTTAAAAATACTGGTGGCTTGCTTGTGCCCTGTCTGAGAAGAGGAAACCCCAGCATCTCCTTGGGCTCAGGGCTGAGATTTTATAAAAGGGCTTAATAAACAGCAACAGTAATGTTCTTGCCACCCCTCTACATCACACCGTCTGCTATGAAATCACTCGCAGTAGAGCCTTCAAACACATGATTGTCTGCTTGCTACATACGTGCTCCAACTTCACACACACATGCACATGCATGTGAGCTTGTGCACACACACAAGCTTGTGTGATGACATGTGGTGATCCCAAGTGTTTTCTGTGTAAAATAGAGCATAATCCTTCATCCTGACTATGCTGTGCTCAAGAATAGGAGTCATCGGTGATGCGACCCAGCCAGGTTGTCATGTGTATTCTTGGGTTATGGCTACTTTGATTTACACTCAACTCCTCTGACTTATACTTGGCTCCAGCAGCCATTTGATGGTGACCTCAGCAGCTGAAAATAGCCAGAGTAGATGTATCACTCAGCCACTCTCATGTCTCCAGCCCTGCTTCCTGGGTTGACGTGTGAGGGGAAGATAGGGCTGGTATGTGCCTGCCAAATTATCCAGGGAAGCTGTGTCACCAAATTTCAGCACTGACAGGGGGACCCACTGTCTTCATGGACCCTGCTTAGTGCTGGTGTGGCACAAGGAGGACACATAAGTAATTGCCAGAGAAGGGACTGTGCCACACAGAAGACAGCAGTGGAAATGTAAACTTGATCTTCTTGTCATTAAGCTGCTGTAATTCAGTGCATACTTCTGTCCCTTCTTTAGGCTGGAGTCAGCAAGGTCAGAGCCGCCTCTGAGACTGGGTTCAGTCTCAGACACTCGTCTGTTTTGCACATGGACTGCTGCCATGCATTAGTGATTTTTTGTTTCCAACTGAGGCACATTGGCTTGTATTAATTTAGGGTTTTTTTAATTCCTGAGGTTGTAGTCCTGCTGTGCACTATCAAGGCTGGAGACAATGTAGCTCTTCTAGCCTAAGTCTTTCGCTGAGTCAAGTCTTGTAAACTCCCAGTGGGATGTTTCACAGGCAGGGCTGACTGTTTACATCCTTTCCTGTTCATCTCATCTGCAAGCTGCAGCTTTGCAATCACAGGCATCCCTGGTGTGCCACTGATGCTGCTGATGTTTCATTTTTATGGGGTCTTTGACTTGAATTGTGCAACTGCACTTCACCCCTTCCTGGTGAAGTAATTAACAGAGTAACAAGCCAATTTTTTTTTTTTTTTTTTTTTTTGGTAGATGGCACTTACAGTTTTTGACGTGTTTGCCCTTGCCATCCACATCGGATGATGTATGTGGTGTTTGTCCCTTGCTTTGGCATTTTGATATGTGTGAGAGAGGTGAAATGGCTTTAAAAGCTTTTTGCTGGCGCCTGCGGTTTGTTGCAGACCCAGTGGTACAGGCAGAATGCGATAAATTGAAATAAGACTGTTTCTCTGCAGTTTGACATAGGGATGCTGATGTATAGGATGAGGTCGTCAGCTGGTGCAAAACCACTGTGCTCATTACATGTGGTCAGTCCTGACACCAGGGGAGCTAGAGTGAATTACCTGAGCTGGAGGCTGGTCTTTTGCAGCAAAGAATGATAATTATGGAGTAGAGTAATATACTTCTTACTTACGGGTAAAGTAACAGTTGAATGAGGATCACAGGCTATACTTTAACCTGGTTCTTAGTAAAACTAATAAAGTTAGTGAGTACCATTATGGTGTAACCGGGTGGGTTTAGAGAACATACACAAATTACAATGGAGGTGTTGGGGCCTTTGGCCCCCTCGAAATTGTCCTCCCCACAGCCTCTCCTGAGAATTTACCACAAGCTGTGCAGAAATGGTTTATGACCAACTGCCCTTTCTTGACTGGATCCTTGTTGCAGTGTAGTTTGAGAGCTTCTTTCTTGAAGCTGGTGGAATTCAGCATCAATAGGAAGTTTGTTAAAATCAGTTTGAGTCTTTCCTGTGTTGGAGCTCATCATGTGACAGAAACGAAGAAACGAAGATCTTAATAGGAACCAAGTTTGGTGTGTGATGTACCTTGTGGTCAACGTCCTCAACAGACTGGCCCAATGTGGATGTTGTACCCATTTAATGCAAGTCCAAGTTCTGCTGAATTTCATTGTTATTTCTTCTGGGGAGAGGATGAGGAAGCAGAGCCATGGATACAATTGTTGTTGAACCATACCATCTTTCTCTGGACAATTTTTCCCACTTGTGCTGATGTTTTCTTTCTGATTTTCTGTTCCTAGTTACTCCTGAGACTGCTAGGTTTTTGTCTGCAGTTGGAATCTTCATTATCCTCCCTGCAGTCCTCTTCCACTTCATCAACAAGAAGCTCTGCTTTGAAAAGAGAGGTGGTCTTCCATGCCTGGAACAACAGAGGAGAAGAAAGCACCACAAAGAAAAGTCCAGAGTTTGTGAGGGCCTCGGTAAGTAACAGAGTATTATACTGCCTTTGATGTACAGAATCTTCTTGAGGCTGTGATTGCTGGGAGGACCCATTTTGCGGTGTCTCGGGTTATTTGTGTGGAAAGCAGTGGGGTTTTGGATAGACTATAGTAACTTCCAAAACTTGATCAAATGGATATGCAATTGCTACAAGGCTCTCATTATCTTTGTTGTCTGGAGTAATCTCTTGAAAAATGGGGAGCAGCACTGGGGAAGAAGCACACTCCCCACTCTCTCTGTTGTGGGATTGTTTTGTTAATCCAGCGAAGAGCAAAATGTGAGTAATTCTGAGTAATGACACTGTCTTTCTGCTTATGAAGGATATGCCTGTCCTGGTTTTCTTGTAATAGCTATTATATGCTCTCTCATGCGTTTGTTCTCATCTGGAAACATTATGTCTTGAGTAAACCCATGAGTCCTGAATCAAAATAACCAGGAATTTTACTGTGTTACAAAAATAACATTTTAATGTTTCTCAGCCATCAAAAATGCATCCATTCTGGTAATGTTGGTAACTGAGAATTTCATAATTTCAGCATACATTTGTTTGTAGATTTGCACATCATAAGTGTGTGATCATTGAAATCATTGACCAAGAAGAGGCCTCAGAAGCCTCCCAATTAAAAGATCTACTCAGTGGTTCAGTCTTAAAGCTAATTATAGAAGGGTAGAAGGGTACTGTTGCAAAGCGTGGAGCCCTCGGAGGTTTTTTTGATGCACATTTTACCTTGTACACTGAGTTCAGCATGGCTGTTGCAGAGGGCATGATCTGGTCATACCTTAAGATTTGAGAGTCAAGGGTTTATGGACAGTTGAAGGCTTGGATGCCATATGCGATCAGTGGGACTGACTGCTTCTTGCTAAATGCATTAGTGAGCCAGGAACAGGTACCAAGAAGTTAAAAGTACTTGAAATTATTCCCACCCGCTCCCCTCTCTATTGAAAGTCTTAACTTTAATGTTTCTAAACAAATACTATGGGGTTTTGTAATAAGTTTCCTTCGTCGATATTATTTTTAAGTCTTTCTTCCCTTCTCTTCACCTTCCATCAAGTGGTGTAAAAACTGTGGCTTTTATTTCAGTTTTTAAGATGACACATCTCCCGGGAGTGTGTGGGTGTTGACGTTCTATGAAGCTGTCACAGGCTATCATGTAAACATGTATTTGCAATGCTTTCTAAAATGTGAATTATTAATAAACACGGTGGCTTGCTTTTTTGTGTTCTGTTTCTTCCAAATTTTGAAGGACAAAAAATTGCTTCCCAGCTGACACACTCGAAGGCAATTTTTATTTCAGACTAAATCTTATGTGTCTGAGTAATAAACCTTTGAAAACATAGGTTTATAATGGAAACACTAATTCAACGTTAACTACAGCTGTGCCGTACAAGCAAAATACCACACACGTTAATGAGGTGCTAAATCTGATATGGCAGAGGAATGTGTTGTAATCATTAATTACAATGGAAGCTTGAAGTTGGAGCCTGGTTCTTCCGTTCAAACAAAATCAGCTTGGCAAGTTGGAGCTAAGAGCTATTTAAATATATCGTCTCTATATTTAGTTTGAATTTCACCATAGCATTTTGATACTTGTAAGGCCAATATGGAATATGCGTGTAGGAAATGCTAATGCTTTTAAAGGACAGCAGCATGAGAGAATAGATTAAACCCTGGGCTGCCATATTGTGTCATATGGCGAATGTAGAAACCTGGAGCCTGAGGTTGGGTCTGGAAGCCAGAAGAGGCTGTTTCTAGCATGGCAGTTGCCTGGTGAGGGAGCTCTCCCAAGAGGAGTGTTGACAAGCAAGAGTTGGTTTCAAATTCAAAATCTGACTTTGCTGAGTAGAAAGGAGGCAGGATGGGAGTATTTGTGTTGTGTAACTTACTGGTTGGCATTCATTTTTCTTCTTCTCAACCTCTTTCGATGAGTTGTGTTTGTTACAAGGGGATCCTGATTCTATAGACTCTGATGTTCTTTAATATGTAAGACGCTAATGATTGTTCTTCCCGGTTCTAAGCTCTGAAACTGGGGAAATCTTTTCGCTTCTCCACATCTGGAATTAAGAGTGGCTAGAACATACCTGTCTGCTATGACTATCAGCTTTATAACTGTCTAAATTGGAAAGAAGGCCTTTTGCATTTTGATCCCTCTGGTGTGGCTATAATCTCTGCAATAGGATAAACCCAGATGAAGGCTGTAGCCTGGGAGGGTGTATATGGGTTTAGTGCATGAGATGTTTCTCTGGTCCTTGGATGTAGTTGAGTTCTGAGTTACATACCAGTAAAAAAGATAATCAATATAGAATCATAAGCAATTCTGTCTACTTTGCACTATGCAGCTGTACAGTCTGATGTTCAGAAAATGTACTGTAAAGTGTCCAAGATGCTTTTGTTTTGTTTGTTTTTGCGTTTCTGTACAGAGCCTGACCTCAGAATTAGGCAAGTGACAAAATTAAATAGGTGTTTCCATTGTCATGGCTCTAGGATACATCTGGACAGTTTGTTCCTAATTTAATTTTAATTGCGCAGTTTGTGTCCTTATGAAAGGAACAAGATAAAGGAAAGATCTTTGTGAAAATGAAGAATTAATTGAAAACCTTTCAGGAGACTCCAGGACAAAGCCTCTTAATTACTGGGACACAATGGGTAAGGTTTTTGATACTGGAGGCTTTTGTGGTTCCTATTCTTGACTGCTTCATTGACCTTAGTGATGAGCCCATCTCTTGAGCAAGGATGTGCTGCCCCAGATTGCCTCTCACTCAGCTGCAGAGTCCATTCACTGTGGGGGCTGCATATCCTCTGGACACTGTCCACCTGTATTTCGGATGGATTTGGCACAGCAAGGGAGAGCTCAGAGGAGGCTGCAAAGCTTGGAAGAGAAGCTGGCAAACACATAACCTAGAGGAGGGTATCACAGAGTTAACTTCACACATATCAAGCTTGCTTGGCTATGCCCAAGCATGTGCAGAAGGAAGTGGTGGTGGTGGCATGGAATCTTAAGCTGCTGCCTGGAGTGATGTGGAGCCTTGATGTAGGTTGTGCAGAATTCCTTAGTGAGGGAAAGATCAAACACCACACCTTTAGCCTTAATGGAGTCAACTGGAGTGGTTTCTCACAGCACTGCGATCTTTTAGGGGGTGGTGGAGTGTGCGGGGGGATGAAATTTCCCTTTGGAGCATCCCCTTGCACAAGGAAGGGAATACCTTCCCTTGAACAGAGGCCTGACAGATGTCTGTGTGGTCTTGTGTGTGTCCTCTTTTGATGCTGGGATGGTTCAGTGTTCCTTCCTGTAGTGTGAATTTTGTGACCAAGAGGTGGTGGTTCTTACATATGGTGTTTATAGTGTTGCTGAGCCTTTTTCTTTCATGAACAATCATAAGTTCATGGGTGAAATGAACTTCACAGAAACATGTGACAGTGCTAGGCAAACCCTTGTGTAAAGAGCTGTATGTAACGATGTGCTTCAGTGCTGTGACTTGAAAAAGTAAAGGGCCCTTTTTGTTCTATACCATAATCTTTTGATAGTGATGTGACCTAAGACCAGGAAACAAATTGTGTTTTTCTGACCGTGCTTTATACAAAAATATTTCAGCTGTGCCTTGCCTTGAACCCTTGTTTTGATGTTGTGTGTACACCCGCTATGTAAAATCACCTTAAACATCATGATGTTTGAGGAAACATTATTTCTTCCATTTTTCCCTTCTGTCTTACCAGCCTTGAGAGTGCTTTCTGTTCATGCTCTCAAGCTGTTCTGCACAGCCACGGCTCTAGCCTCTGGGGCTAGCAGCACACTTAAAATAAATAAACAGAGGTGTCGTTCTATAAAACACTCATCTCCTCTAGCTGAGGCTTTAAGGAAAGTATCAACACCTGTAACACTCAACAAAGGCAGAAGTGTCAGCAGCGCTACCGGGATGTCGACCTCTCTTTGTCAGTGCAGCCCTGGGCCAAGCCAGGCACAGAGGACCCAGTGAGGTATGGGGTCATCACATGCTAGCAGAGGCTTAGCTTCATGTTTAGAAAAAAGGACTGTGGGTGCAGCCTGACAGGACCAGTTTCATGTCCAGTAGCCTGGCTGCTTCTGTCAGCCTGGAAGATCACGGAAAGCTCAGGATCATGGTTGGTCTTTGTAACCCTGATGCTGAGTGCCCAGTAGCTCCATTGTCCTTGGCCAGGTGCAGATTGAAAATGATTCTGGCGTTATTCATGTCACCTAGTTGAGGTACGCAGCTCGGCCAGGATGTTAGGTTCCTTCACTAGCCGATGGCAGGAGGGAAAGGAGCTCTTGAAAGGGATGTTGCTCAGTGCTCAAATGAATCTGCTCTTCTAAATTGCTTTTTCTCTCAATAGCTTCTATAGAGACTGTAGGAAGAGGAGCTGAACATGCGACAGTGTGACTGTTGCCAGTGATGCCTGTCCTAGACATTAGAGAGCCTGGTTTGTAGCAAAGCTGAATTAAATGAAGGATAAGGGTAGCTGAGAGAACAGTTCCTAAGTTGGTAGGGACAACTCCCTGCTCAGATCTCTGGCTCTGAATTCTCTAAAATAATTTGAAACTAGGTCTAGTTTTCCCAGTGACCCTTCAGCCTCACAGCATGTCCTGTTGGACTGGTGGTTGACTTAGCAGAAGTGAAAGGAGATGTGAACTACAGGCTTAGCCATGTTCAGACACAAAGATGGATAATCATAGAATAGAATCATAGAATGGTTTGGGTTGGAAGGGACCTTCTAGTTCCAACCTTCTAGTTTCAACTACTAGACCATCTAGTTCCAACCCCCCTGGCATGGGCAGGGACACCTTCCACTAGACCAGGTTGCTCCAAGCCTCATCCAGCCTGGCCTTGAACACTTCCAGGGATGGGGCATCCACAGCTTCTCTGGGCAACCAGTTCCAGTGCTTCACCACCCTCTCTGTGAAGAATTTCTTCCTGATATCTAATCTAAACCTCCCTGCTTTCAATTTAAACCCAATAATGATCCACTGCATTCGCCCCGCAGGTCTGTGATTCCCAAACAGCACTGTCTGCACTGCTCCGTGGTGGTCCTTACAGAGCAATTTCCATAGGCTCTGTAACAAGGAGTGTGTGTGGGGGAAGAAGGAGTAACAGTAACTGGGTGACTCCTCAAAATGTTTCTAAAATATGTTCATTGTGTTAAACAGCTAGACATGCTCTCCCACTGCTAATTTCCATGTAAGTAATTGCTCTGATTGACCCTGGTTTGTTCAGTTGCTGCAGACTGGGTAGCATGATTGCAGGCGGGGTGGGGACTCAGTCTATTGAGTCTGCTCTACGCAACAGCTTGACAGCATAGGTGGGTGGGTTCGAGTGGTGGTGTAAATTGGTGTTTCTCCAGTCTTTTGAACTTGTGATTTCCTTTTGGCTCTTCTGTCTTCATGTAAGCCAACAACCGACAACAGCTCAATTACAGAATGTGCTGTAATTTCTGACTGCAGGTTTCTTCTTTCATTCCCCTAATCCAGTAATTACAGATGTTTCTCACTCCTTTACCTTGAAAGAGCGCAGTTGCCACTACTAACACCACTCTTCTAATACTCCAATGATCTGTGACTTTCTTTATGCCCTATTTGTAACCCTCAGTTTGAGAAGTATAAATAATTAAAGTTATTCATTGTTGCTTTTTGTACTACCTCTTGGCTCAGAACTGTTAGGTTTTTGTGCCTATGGTGAGAAGTGGCTCTTTAAATGCAAAGGACCTTATTTTGATTTGGAGGATGTGACTGGCTTCAGTGGAGTGACTCTGGACTTAACACCAGTGCTGAGGCAGATTCTGGCTCTCCAGTATATCCAGGACTTTTTCCTTCCTGAAAATTCCCTCAAGCTTTATATTAATATTTTGGTGGCAATAATATCTGTCTGTGCAGCCACAGATTCCCTGTTTTGTGAGTGCACTGGGCTTACGTGAAATGAACACACTTCTGAGTTCAGGAGGTCTTGCAGTCTAAGCAAAACCAAAAGTGTGAGGTGGTCAACACAGATCACCATCAGGTCCTCAGCCCTGTTGCTGGTGGAGGTTCTGAGATGCTGGTCTTCCAGGAGCCGGTTTTTTTTTTTTTGGTTTGAATTTATCACCATACACTCTATATGGTGGAGAAACCTGGGTTTTTAGAAAAAGGCTTCACAGTTATGAACGATTAATGTCACATTTGCATAATTCCTTTTTTCTTCAATCCCTTCCTTCTTCTCCCCATCCCACTGAAACTGTGAGGATCAGTAATTGTTGCCATTATTTTTGACAAAAGGAGAGCATGCAACAAAGGAATGGGAAGAAAGGAGGAGACACCATGGGGCTAAATATGCCGATCAAAACCATTTCTGTCATTTGGGTATCAATTTTTACAACTAATTTGGCACAGCATCACTAGTAGCGAGCTGCCTGCAAAGGCATGAGATGATCTGGGAGTGAGGAACAAGTTTGCAGGTTTCCTCTGCGTAGGCTAAACCCTGTGCAGCAGGGTGCATTGCTGTCTGTGTGATCTCATCTTTGTTTTCACTTCACCATTTGGGGGCTTGCAGGACCAGTGTGTTGCAGCAGTGGGTTTATTGCCCTGTTGATTTGGAAACCAATGAATGTTTCCAATGAGATGTGTGTAATTTATTGGCATAAAGCATTAGATCCTCCTTGAATGCCCTGGAGTTTCTGAATCATCAGCTGAAAACTATTATTACAGAGCACATAATCACTTGGAAAGTGCCTCTGTCTTCTCTTTTTTTGCATTAAATTCAGCCACATAAATAGCATTTTTATAGCACGTAGGCCAAAAAGGTACCAAGATGTTCTGTATTTCTGTTTTGTTTTACCTTAGGGAAACTTGGTCAGCAGTGACGCTCACAGTTGATGTGAACCTTGGGCACTGCCTGTGAACTCTCCTCATAACGCTTTTGCAAGAAGCTCCAATCAACTGAACAGCTTCGAGTGCACAGGCTCATTTTGGCACTGTGACAATTTTAACTGGAAATACAGTTTCATCATAGCAATGCTTGATGATCCTTCAGTGTGAGGGTAGAAGGGCCTTGCTATCATCTCATTAAACATGATTCTGGCAACTACAGAAGGAGACAAGTGTCCAGATTGTTCCCAGAACTAGGATAGAGGATTTCTTAGCCCAGCACTGCTGCTGCCTGCCTTCAGCAGAGTACATTTCTGATCTCCCATTTTACAAGTGTGCTAATTGGGATCCAGTCGGAAAGGAGGATCAGGCTCATTATAATTTTCAGTATCTTAAAAAGAATTATTAAATCATCTTGCCCCTCCAAGCCTTCCTCGCTTCCTCCTTTCATGATCAGGAAAATGGCTATGCCATTTGTGCAGACCTTTGATGCTCAGGGGCATCAACTTAGATTCACACTTTGGTTTAGGTCTTTCCTCCTAAGCTTGGAGCAAAGCTTCATGGTGGGTCTGCAACACTGCTTTACTTAGGTGTCCACACAAATAAAGCTTCTGTCCATGGATACAATCAGTGGCATGCCAGTTGGGCATGAGGAGCTGATGCTGTCTGTTTGACATCAGGATAAAAAGGTAAATCATTATCAGTGATTTAATTAAAATTTCTGGGAAGAGGGGAAGGCAGAAATTGTTCCTCTGAGTACACGTAGTGTGGCTTCCTAATCTGGTGACCCAGCACAGTGCCCAGAATTGTAGCTGTGGACAGATGGATTCAGCAGCCTGCCCAAACTGCTAAAAAAGCTTCTTGGTACGATTTTCTTGGCAGTGGCAAAAGAAATGCATCTTTCTGAAAACAGCGTGTGACCAAGATGTCTGCTGATCTTTTGAAGCTGGGAGCTGACTTCCTCCTCTACTGTCTACACGGGACAGTACCTTCCCAGGCAGAGAGGTGAGGCTGTGCATTTCTTCCTCATCTAGTGATTCAGAAATAAGCACTCACTTGAAAATTGATCAGTTATTGTATGCTGGGACACTGGTTTCAACCTGTTTACAAGCTTCCCTACAAGGGAGAAATTTGGTACAAAACTTTTGCAAGGGCATCACAAAAAGTGACTGAGGAAAAGGAAATTCGTGCCTATGTTCTATGACAGCTTGAATAAGGGAAATCGTTGTAAGAAATGCATATCTGATGGCAATTTTTGAGGATCCTTCATATCAAGAAGGTTGAAAGACACTTTGCTAATATTACAAACTCCTGCATTGTGGTAGTGTTTGAAATTCTGCTAATAGTTGTCTTTTTTTAGCAATACAGTAATTGCACCTCTCAATGGGAATGCTACTCTGGAATAATGATCCTAACAAGACAAAGGAATATAGATTGTAGTAAAGGTTATGATGGTTTTTGTGAAAGGCTTAACATTGATCCTTTTTGCTCTCTGATTTTACAAGAGGAAAAAAGAAATCTCTGAGTTAAGCAGGCGATTCAGTGTGAAAATTCTTGTGGTTAGTTTTAGAAGATGGAACTTGAAGTGAATTTGCTAAACTGTTTTTTTTCCCTCTCTCTTTTTTGATGAATGCTTTTAAAAAGAAATGGATTTTTCCTTCCTACACATTTTAAATGCTCTTCTCAGTTCTTTTTTTTTTTTCCCTAATGCAAATCAAAATTGGAGGAGAATTCAAAAGTAAAAATCCATTATGTTGAAAAGGCCATGTTGTGAAATGTATCATAAACACCCTGTTAGAGCAGTGCCTGCTAGCTCCTGGGAAACAGCAAGCCTGTATCAGAGCTCAGCCCCCTTTGCTCCTCTCTTGAGTTTGTAAAAAACGTTGCCCACTTAAATTTGTCTGCAGCTTGTTACACATTTTACCCATCTGCTGCAAGACCAAAAGTAAGTGATTTATAATTCAGTTGAACTCCAGTTGTTCAGTATATCACTGACTCTGGAGTCTTCAGTAAGAGGGAGAGAATGGGAGAAAAAGCCAAGCAAAGGCTAAACAGAGTCAGGCACCCTAGAAAGAAATTCTTCCCAGAGGGGGTGGTGAGGCACTGGCACAGGTTGCCCAGAGAAGCTGTGGATGCCCCATCCCTGGAAGTTTTCAAGGCCTGCTGCATGAGGCTTGGAGCAACTTGGTCTAGTGGAAGGTGTCCCTGCCCATGGCAGGGAGTGGGACTGGTTGGGCTTCAAGGTCCCTTCCAATCCAAACCATTCTATGATTCTATCATTCTATCATTCTATGAAATGGCATTGCTTTTATTTGTGAAGATTATGTAGGCACTGCATTACGAGATGTGCAAATGTGTTGCAGGTGTTACTGCAGAGCAGTTCAGATTTTTGGGTGGAATATGCTTCAGTGCCTATCCATTGGCTATAAACTGAAATCAAACCATTATTTGTGTTCTTCAGATTGAAGCCAGACAAATTTCCAGGTCTTGGGTAGGACTCTGGGTGTGCATATATACACGTGTTTATGCGTCATTTCCCCCTGCCTACTTATAGCAAGACGATTGGGGCAGCTACATGGTATATGCAAGATGCATGTTCAAGTCTTATCTACCTCTTGGATGACTGGGCGACCACATCCAAACCCTGCAGGTCGCTGTTTTAATTCTGTAACTTAAGTAAAATCTCACCTTGAAAAACCCCATCCGTGTTTGTGTTGTGATACCAACCTCCCTGACGCGAGTCCCTTGTGCAGGACTGTGTTGTTTGCCTGAGCCCTGCGGCAGCCAGCCACAGCATCCGGTAGAAGTGGGATGGCTCTGTTGGACCAACTGGGTGTTAGCTCTGAAATCTAATAACACGAGGAGCTAATTATTCCCTATGCAAATATCAAGAGTCTATGTTCTGTTGATTTTTAGAACAGATCAGCGCTTCATTTTAGCACCCATATGTTTTATCTGTATTGGTTAGTTATCACTCCTGGGTGCCTGCATGCCTCCGAGGGCTACTGCTGTCATGTGTCTGGCTGCTGAGGCGGAGGCAGAGCGTTCTGGAGCTCTTTCATCAGAAATCAGAGATTTGCTTGCTGTTGCCTGTAAATAAATGACAGGTTAAAAATGTATCCAGCATCCAGTACTTACCCATCCAAATTTATCTCCTTCCGTGGCTGGGAGAATCTCACTGTTACAAGTGCCATCTCCTCCCAGTTACTTCCCTGGTGCTGTGACTTACCAGTAGCAAATCTGCATTATGCTGAAAAGGGGTGGTTTGCAGTGTGTTATTGCTTTAGGTCTATGAGAAAGTTAGTGGCACAAAGCAGAGAGGCTTTGCCAAGGGCAGGGTTGGAAAGAGGAGAGTCGATCAAGGCAACAGCTCACCTGGAATGTTCCGCTGTGACATGTCTGTTCTTTGCCAAAGATTTAATGCGTGGCAGGGAGCATTACCTGCGTCTCAGCGGCTGAGCCAGAGGCCAGTGCTTGACAGGTGGATACTGGAACAGTGTGTGCCCTGAGCCCAAGGAGTTTGTAACAGCCATGAGCTTTTAAAATGGCTTTGGTAACCTACATTCATTTACTGCCCTTGTTAGGACTGTAATTCTCAGTACATGCTGAGGATGATAATAAACTTGTTGTAAGTGTCTGCAGTGTAAGTCAACATAGCTGAACAAAATTATTCAGCAAAGGTGTTTCGAAAAGTAAAGACCTCTTAAGTCACTGATCTCATCTGTACAAAAGGCTGCTCACCAAGCAAGATGGGATCTCCTTAGTCCATGCCCCATCTAAAAATTCAAACCACTGTGATTCCCACTACATTTCTCTGGAGACCATTTTACAAGGTAATACACGTTGCTGCTGAGCTTATTTTCTTGCTGCCTATACTGTATTTACCGTTTTAGGGTCTGATTGCTCCCAGACCTCTAAATTCAACAAAACACTGGTATTAATTTTTGAAGCTTCTTTTGCTTCTTTTAAGTTCTTTTAGCCTAAATCTGCAACTGTTTAGTTCTTTCTTTCTAAACCAATCATCCTATTTGTAGGTTTCTCCTTCTCAGGATTCCTTAAAGAATATCTGTCTTTGGATAATGTGGGAAGATGTGTATGGGACAAAAAGGCACCTTAACTTTATACAAGATACATGTTTTATTTGGAGTTGAGATGAATTTTGAGCAAACACACCACATCAACATGATACCAATGCTTTTGTTCACTTGCTTCTGTTCCCAGTAATTTCATACCTATAATATTCCACCTCTTGTGGCGTTTGTTGTTTGGGTTTTTTTCCATTTTTTTTTTAAGGGCAAAAGAACACTGGGCTCTGTTCCTCTGTGGGCAGAGAGGGCTTCTTCGAAGCCTTTCTGGAGCAAAGCTTTTGAGATAGTTGTCTGCCATGGACAGCTTCTGCATGATTTAGGCCTGTCACTTTAATCAATCAAAGCATAATTCTCCCCAGATTCTCCAGCCTTCAATTTTCCCATCTGGACATCCTAATGCTAAAGATGTGGTGGAAGTCAGGGCCAGGAAATTGAGATTTTTGACTGCAGATTGTCTTGTACTTTTTTTACCAGGTCTGTTGACAGCTGTAAACAGAATGTGAGCACTTCAGAAAAGGTACTTCTGTTCCAATGTTCTATGTTTTTATTTTTATATAAGGTTTAGCAATTGAATGAAAGCTTTCCAGATCTCTGCAGGAATGTGTGTAATTTGTCCATCATTGCTGGATTTCTAGTGGTATTCTCAATGGGTAGAAGTATTTTTTCCATTTCTCCTCTCAGTTCTAGATAACTTACGTAGATAGTGTGTCGACAGGTGTTGATGGACAAGCAATTTACAGTAATCTCTTATGGTGCTTATTCTGTAGCTCCCTGAATTTAAGTGACATGCTGGCAAAGCTGAACAACTGATCACCAGATACTGGCATAGTGTTAAACATGGCTTCTGAGGCTGCTCAGAATTTCCTTCAGCCACTGTCGTCTTGGATGTCTCAAATTTACGAAGCTATCCAGCAAGCAGGAGACTCTATATCTGCTTCACTGCTGAATCTGAGTGGAGTGGGTCGTAAGTCAGAAGAAGAGAAGAACCGGGACTTGGAGAATAATGGAGAAGTGTACGAGGATTATTCTGAGGAATCAGATGATGAACAACACCTGGACCTCTGGGATGAGGATTACTTATATCCTAGAGAAGATGGTCACACTGGGGATCCTAATCTTCCTTCACGTGACCTCCCTCATGGCACTGACATGGGTCTGCAGAGACAAAACCGGGTTAAAAATACCAGCAGCTTACCAGAGCAGTGTGTTGAAAGCACCAAGTCTTTGACAGCCAATGGATCTTTCTGGATGAATGAAGATCTCCAGCCACTTGATCGGCTTCCTCCCATTGCTGAAGAAGAAGGTGAGCCCTCTATGAGGATGGGAGGTCATGAGCACAACCTCAGCTCGGGTGGCTCCTTAAAAAGTAATAATGGCAAGGCAAGTTTTGCAGGTAAGCAGCTAGCACGCACCCTGACAGTATTATCCAGACCTCTCTTTTCTGGTATTGCTTTGATTTAGTTACTAATCTGCTCATAATGTTTTGTGTTGTCTTTGTTTCCCACAGCTACAATAAAACTCTCCAATTCCTAAAGAAAAATCTAACCTTTTCTCTTCTGTTTCCAATTCTTCTCTCATTCGTAAGACTAACCTCATTGAAATAAGTGGAAATCTCCAGGGAGAAATGCTGTATATTTGAACACAATGGGGCCCTGTTGCTGTAGCAAGGAGTATTTTGCTCTCCCCATATTTTGTTTCTGGTAGCAGGACCCTTCAAAGGGAATGTTTAGCCTTAAGCCTTTGCTGTGAGAACCATCTGCCTTTGCGTCATTGCTATTAAAGATATATATAATCTCAAACCTTGTTTCGTTGTGCCAGGAATCTCAAGATGTTACTGTGCCATGTGCTGTGAAATGCGGTACTAAAAAGCCAGCCATATCTCATGATTTTATGGATGAAAGGCTCCCAAATCGCTTTCCTCCCCTCCCACCACCCCCACAGGCTTATCAAGTAAGCCTGAAGAGGACAGCAGGCAAGAGATTATGGGAAGGAGGACTGAATTTGATATTTTCAGTTTTAAATAGGCCTAACTGACTTCTGATCATTAAGTGACATGAACAGCTTTTCAGGTGATTATGATCAGGACTAGATTTCAGCCATGTGACTTTTACTCATGAAATATCACCATAAATGTGGCTGCAAGTTACCTGGGTCATAGAGGACTGATGGAGACGTATGTCCCAACTGCAAGCAGGAAAGCTGCAGTCCTGCTGACACCATGCTTGGGTCCTTATGGGTTAAAACTGCTCTTCACAAACATCCAAGGAAAGGGATGGAAAGGGGCCAGGGAAGTGGGTCTAAAACATGGAGCTAACAAAGAGCTTGAGAATCATGGAGGGTCTTCAGAATTTGGCTTAAAATATCTAAATTCCCCCCTTTTTTTTTTTTTTAAAGCAGTAGATGCTTTTGAATAATTTTGTTTTATAATGACCAAGAGCTTTTCATCTGTCTTGGCTTCTCGGGAAGTCTTACATATTTAGCCTTTTCTGTGCAGACTGCAGAAGATCAGCTGTTTGTTTTCATTTTTAATAGGAGTATCAGACTGAGAGGGTATAAACCTTGACGGTGTTCTTTAATGAATGTTAAAATTAGCTCTTTTCTTTACTACTATTCCTCACAATGTTATGGCCAGGGAATAAATAATTAAAAAGAGCTTTTGGTCTAGCTGTTCTGTCTCCCAGACTGGGACTGCTGAACAATTGCCAGTTCTCAGGTTAAGCACCTCAGAGTTATATCTCTTGGAGCTCAACCTCTAGCCTGTACAGATCCCCTACCTTCTCGTATCCCTATACAATGCCTGTGTGATATCCTGCCCATGGGCATTCTTCATGGGCAAATGCAGGGCTGCATTTACTGTGTGCGCTTGGGTTATGTGTCCAGTGTGCACAGATGACAAGGAGCGGGGCATGTAGTGTCCTTCCAGGGCATGCTGGGGTCATGGATCCTCCTGGACAAGTACTATGCAGGGTGCAACCTTGCCTTCTGCAGAGCCTGTACCCCCAAGAGGGGCTGTCAGAATGATTTATGGCAAATCCTGGGGCTCCTCAGAGTAGGCTGTGGGCAGCCATGTGCCGAACGCACTATTCTGATGGTGACCTCCAGATCTTTGTCCTGTCTCTGGACTACATCCTTGCTCCCAGTGCATGGGAGAAAAGGCAGTGATTTTTCAGGGAAATGGGGGCCAAGAAGGGGCTGCTGTCATTGTCAAAGCAGTTTCTCACCTGGAACCTTCTCTGCAGGGCCATCTGAGAAATCGGGTCCTTAGGAGCGTATGATGGACCAGATAAATTGTCCTGGTGAGAGTCACACAATGTGGCAGTCAGATGCCAGAGTAACCCATCACTGCAGCTAAAGGAGGGGGCCACTCTGAACCTCTCTCCCAGCTGAGAGCAGTACTGATCAAGTTGCTGTTGGACTCTCTCTGAGTATTTATTGGCTTTCCTTCTTACTAAGCTGTCTGGAGCCACTGTGGACTGAAAGGCTGGCCTTACAGAGCTCCCCAGCACCTACACTGCTGCTGCCTAGAGCTCTCTACTTCTGCAGAAAGCACTTTAGAGAGGGCATTGCATAGCTTTTTATACCAGAGGGGATGTCACTCCAAATCTCTCAAATAGTCTTTTGTCTTTTTTTTTTTTTCCTATGCAATGCTCTGCACAAAGGGACAGCCAATGGTCTCAAGACTTTGTAGTCATGAAGTTGGCCATTTGAAAGTTGAAGGGCCTGAGAGCTGATGACGTTTTTCTTAGAACTATCTAGGTTGTATAATAGGAGAGAAAGTCCTGAGCTGTAATTTGAGAATGTCTTCTGAAAGGAAGAACTCATTTTGCTCCCCTTCACTTCCAAAACACACACATGTTCATTGTATGTTATTTTTCAACTCTTTATTTCCTCTTTTTCCTTTAGATTCATTCTCTAACATCAAGAGTATGAACTCTTCTGATGGTAACCTAGACATGCAGAGAGGCTGTAATACCCTGGCAACTTAAAATTTCAGTCATGGATTTAAATGGTCGAGAGAAAACGAGGTATCCTTATTTCTGTTAGCTTTGTTACCTAACCCTAAGTGACAATGTAAGCGAGCATATGGGCTTGCTGACATTCAGCAGAGGTGTTCAGTAGCATCAATATTAGCTTTGAACATTTTTTCCTTCCATTTGGCTTTTTTTTTCCCATTTCTGCAAAATACATGTTTCCTGTTTATCCTTATATTCTTTTCAGAACATTGCATCTTGACTTTATTTCACTTAATGTACCATATTTCTCTCCACAATAGAATATTTTAAAGCTAAATTGGCACAAAACAGTAGCAATGCTGAATGCTTTTTGTTGCCATGGAAATATTTCTGGGCACTTACTGAAGACCTCGTTGCCAATAGTAATGTTACAGAGAAAATAGATATGCTTCATTTAGCAGCCACTGGTGATTAAAGAGCCACAGAAACCTGTTACAAGGTCATTCCAATATGTAGTTTATTTGGTTTAGGGGAAAAAAAACCCCACCAACCCTGGATGAGAATGATTTTGTTTTAAAAAAGATGGAAACCCAAATGCAATAGTTGTTTCCCTCTCTTAAACTTGCAGCTTACTTTTCTGAGATGAAATAAAATAAAATTGCACTTAAAAACCATCTTTAGCCCTCCTCCTTTTTATCAAATATGTTTTTGGCCACATTTTTGCCTCCTGGGAAATGTTTCCTAGCTCCAGGAGAAGATTTTCTGAGGCCCCAAAGCAGCATACACATTATTGAAAACCATTTTTAGGCTTAGGGAACTAATAAAGTGTTTGAGCAGTGAAATTCTTGGGTCCTGAAGTCCAACGTCTGTTAAATACTGTGAGGCATGCTAATCAGCAGGGTGCAGGTTTGGCTGCCGCTGAGTTCTGGTCTGTACTTAAATGATGCTAGTAATGTTGTGCCAAGGTTTCAAACAAATGCAGGGAAAGTTTGTTTGTTTGAAAAATGAGGAGGTGGTTCCGCAGGAAATATTGCAATGCCAGGTGGTTTAAGAGGTTAATGATGGGAAGGCAGACTCTTCCACGCAGGCAGATCCCTGTTGCCATCATGTAGTTGTAAATTTTGCAGATACAGATGAACTTGCTCTTGCAGCTTCCTTGAGACCCTCCTTCATTGTCAAACCTCTGTGACAGAGCAATTGTCTCCCGTTGCAGAATGGGGAGAGAGCAGCCTTCGCATCCCCCCGCGGCTGAGGAACTGCTGATCAGCTGACTGGGGGTGGCTGGCGAGAGCGTGGCTGCCAAATCCATCATTGCACATTTAGCTTACGAATTGACAAAAAGCAGTGGAGCAATAAGCGACTTCTAAAAGTAGTTCCCTGCAACAAGAGGGGTAGAGCTGGCAAGTCTGTCTGCTTCCCAGCCTGAATCTATAGAGGGAAAAAAAAAAGTAATAACAAAAGAGGTGAAGAGCACTAATAATTGTGCCATGAATGCAATGGCTTTAGCCCGCTTCTTCCTCAAGGTGAAGTGACCATTAAGTTAGCAGTTTCAGCAGACACTGCTCTGAAGAGGCATGGGAACAGACACGCCAGGAGAGCTGAGTCTTCTGAATCGGAGCTGAACTATTTTTGCACAGTGAGTTCTGTGATTGAAGAGTCTCCAGAGCTGTCTGACACTGTGTTCATAACATTCATGTAATTTATAGGTGAGCACTGCACTTAAGCTGCATGAAGTCTTCAGAGGTTTTTTCACATCAATTAGACAATCTCAGTGCTGGCTAAAGATTGCATTTCAGTTGCACTAAAATAATTTTTTTGACCTTGGAATACTAGGAAATTTGATGTCCTAATAGGAATCTTGTCTAGATGGCTGGTTATCCTCAATACGTGTGTAAAGGGAGGCATGCCACTGCGGCTCTGGGAGTTTTTAAAACTAGGAAGCACTATTGCATTTACTTACCTTGGCCTCCAGCTTAACAGGGGTCATTGATTTTTGCCAGTAATTGCTGTAGTAGAGGAAATCATTCTTTCTGCTGTATATGAGCACTCCTGACCTCAGTAAATGACCCTTCACGCGGCCAG
This sequence comes from Eurypyga helias, assembly GCF_000690775.1. Lineage (NCBI taxonomy): Eukaryota > Metazoa > Chordata > Aves > Eurypygiformes > Eurypygidae > Eurypyga > Eurypyga helias. The sequence goes on along the minus strand of NW_010263697.1, from coordinate 19,240 downwards.
GAATTCCTAGGCAAGAAGTGAGTTTTCCTTAGGTCCTATAAACCCATATAGCAAAATATACCCATAACAAAAAGACGTTGTTTGTGTGATAAATAAAACTTCTGCTTGAACCTGAGACCTGAGATAGATGGCCAGTTTCTGCGTGAAGATCCTAAGTGCTGATCCTAAGTGCTGATGAATTTTATCACCCGTCTGGCTATGGAGCCAGCCAGTGCTCTAGCCAGAATGTAGCCCTATAAAAATCAGTGCTTGTACTCAAGACAGGACATTTAAAGAGGCTACACTGAATCAATAACACCACTAGGACTGAATGAATAGAAGCAAAAACATACAGTGGACAAAAACACTTCACAGAAAATACTCCTTGCTGCTCGAGTGGGAGAAAGCGCTAACGTGACTGGGGATATGCGTCTGGTCTCTGAAGAATGCGGTACAAGTCCGCAGCGTGCTGAAGTGCAGACATGGGTTTGTATTGAATGCTTTTCTCTGGGAAATTCAGAACCTCTCAGAGTTTGTGCACAGAATTCTGTCCTTGTGAAGGCGGTACCATGTTCCTTTTAATCTTTAAAGTACTCCTTTGCATTTCTGTCCTTTCAAAGTTTCAAATTATAAGGCATCATCATCCATGATGCCAAAACTAAGTGGCGATGAGCGTACAAAATAGCCCTGAAAGGAAGATGGATTGCAGTATGTCAGAATTACAGCTGGGCAATGATGCCAAAGAGTGGTTCAAAACACATACCATTTCATGCTCTGTCTTTGACCTGTCAACGTTGTTCATCTTCAGTTGGTGGTCTTAGGCACAATATCTTTTTAAGCCCACAGTAGATCAGTAGTTTGGGTTTTCATCAAATTCCTTGTCTGATGGGCAGAGCTTCCTTGTGCCTAACTCCCTAGTGACCGTCAGGATGGATGCTCCGCTCAGGAGTACTTGCCATCTGCTTTTGCCATCTAGAAGGTTGCATAAGCTGTGTGGAGAAGGATGTATTTGAGAGGTAGAAATGGATTTTGCCATTCAGTGCAGTTACAGAACAAACTGCGTGTGTGAGCGTGTGTGTTTGTGCATGTATTTTCTGATCCAGTTTTGCTAAGTGGCATCCTCTTCCCACTCCCCATATGGCAGTTGCGACTCTATCTTCCTCTGGGAAGGTTGTTTAGGACTCAAGAGGCTTCATTTACCGATAAACAGCATCTTGGCAGCATCTGGGAAGTACTGCCTCTCTCCTAGAAACCCTGCCTCCTCACCTTCCATCTCCTACTACAGGCGAGGCAGGTGTGAATGATCTCATTGTGTTGTGGTGGAGGTTACGTGCAGGCATACTAGCAGCACTCTGTGCAGAGCTGGAGCATAGTATTTCTGTGTGCTGATAAAAACAGCAGTGCTTTTTGTCTTTTTTTTTCAGTTGTTGCTAGCTTGGCCTGCTTTGTACAAAACTACTTACACAAACCCATAATGGCAGACAAATGCTTCCAGAAGGGAAGGACCATTAGGACTTTTGCAATCATGGGTAATACATCTCTGTTTCCTCCTAGTCTCTTTGCATTGCCTAATGTCACAAAAACGCAGTAATGCAAGATTATATGAGATGGGAACACTCTGCCAGAAGGTGAATTGGTGAGTTGGTCCTCACCTCTTGCCAGATAGAGGTATGGAAATGACTTCCATGTGCCCCGTTCTTTTTTCATAGAATCATAGAATCGTTTAATGGTTAGGGTTGGAAGGGACCTTAAAGATCGTTTAGTTGCAACCCCCCTGCCATGGGCAGGGACACCTTGCACTAGACCAGGTTGCTCAAAGCCTCATCCAGCCTGGCCTTGAACACTTCCAGGGATGGGGCATCCACAGCTTCTCTGGGCAACCTGTCCCAGTGCTTCACCACTCTTTTGGCTGTTGCAATGACCTGTTGGCAGCAGCCATCATTTTGAGTGGCCCCACAGACCCCTGAAACAGTTTTAGTGACCAAGGGTAAGGATTTCAATGAAAGAAAAGAGGGAGATTACTCATGGAGGTAAAAATGTGCAGTGTTATAGACAGTGAATGGCACTGCTGGGCTGTGTTGGTCGTCAGGTAACGAGGAAGGTGCGGTGGGGCTGTACCTCTGGAGAAGCTGTTTGCGTGATTCTTGTGCGGTCTCCTCCTCCTGAAGGAAGGCCTCATCAGCGACTATTTGTAGACCAACATGAATGACTTCGGTTGAATCTTAAGCCAATCATAGCAAAACCTGTAGAAAATCCCTTCTAATGGCCATGAAAATAGCTGATGCTCTCATGGCTTCATCAGCCTAATTAAAAGTTCCCTGATGTTCAGGCAGTTGATGCCCTGCCTAGCGAGCTCAATATCCATGTGAGATGAAGCATCCCTGGAGGCACTCATTGCACTGGGTGTGAGTGTTTGCCCACGCAAGCTGGGCACTTGGAGACATTTCTCTCCTCAGGCTGAGAGAAATTCAAGCCCATACGGTCTATACGTAGCAGCATAATCTGTGTGGGAGTGTTTTCCAGCAAATAGTGAGAGAGTGGTGGTGCTGGAGAGAAAGCCCTGAATTTGGATTAATGAGAGCACTGAGGTTTGCTGATGCTCTGTGTCGCAGGGTCAATTTTGGGGTCTGGACTTATTGCCATAAATAATGTAGCTATAAAACCATTGGGCCTGAGGGTGCAGTTTTGTAATTGTTAGTAGCTGCTGTAAAACTGCAGCTGAGATATATTATCTTTCCCCCATCACACAGTCATGCTACTTGCCATGTCTGGCCTCACAAGCCTGCGTCTGTATGGTGAGCCGAAACAGCTCGTGGCTTCAGCTGAGAGTTACCAGCCCCTTCCCTACCACTTTTGGGTCAGGTGAGTTAGCCACATGATTGTTAAAACTGAAACAAGGGGAAGAGGGGAAAGGAAGGAGGACAGGATTGTTGCTTTTGGATGACAGCTTTGGTCCTGAATACATGTGAGCCTTGTTGCGCCACATCCTCACCCACTGCCTATGCTGAAGTCTGTGACTTTCCCAGGAGTGCCATGGAAACGGTGGTTTTACAGTGGTGGTAAGGGGGGGGTGTGGTGAATCAACCCTCTGGTAGCAAACAGAAGGTTTCAATTAGAAAAATCGGTGGGAAAATAAATATCTGCCTTGTTGCAATGCAGTTGTTATCTGTAGCAAGCCCAAACCAATATCCTTGCGAGGGAGTTGATTTCCACCCTGTTAATCAGCAAACAAAGATTTGTGGGTGTGAAGCTAATGGGTACGGCGTTGGGTGCTGTATGGTGAATGGTATGCAATCGGTGTGCGTGCGCTGGGCCTACCAGTTGTGAGTGTGGTGTAGCAACACTGCGCTTTAGAGAGGAGCAAGAGTCAGTGTCCTGGGTTTCCTGAGCATTTCCTTGGCCACTTTGATTTCTGCTAGGTGGAAGGCCATTTTCTGGGAGAAGCTAGTGCAAGTTCAGAGAAGCTTCCTTGAATGTAGTGGAGAGAGCTTACAAAGTGACTCCCTTGGATTAGAAGGAGAAATGAGTATCCAAGCCAAGCAAACAAGTAGAAGAGGCGATTGATGGAGAACCTGAAGGAATTCAACCCATTGTGATGTGAAAGCTGTCATAAAAATAATGCTTGTAAAGTGGAAGTTGTTATTTGTTGAAATGAAAGGACAGTGTTTTCTAACTCGCTGGCCATAGCGACCCAGCAGTTTGCGTAGTTTCCAAGTCCACGAACATTTACAGCCCCGTACCCCAGAGCGTACAGTGGTACACCCGTGCCCTGCAGTGTCCCCAGCACAGACACAGCAGCTGCTGACAGAAGGTGCTTTTTTCAGCCTCTACAGCTGCATGTTTTCTTCAAGCAACCTAACCTGGGCTGGCAGAGGGCTGTAACTGCATCCACACCAGGGGTTTTCCTGGCTTAGCAGTGTCTCCTACAGTGTGTAATCCCTTCTTTTTCTTCCACTTCTCTGCAAATCCTGGGCCTGTGCTAATAAAACCCAGTAGCATAAATGAAGCCTGACTCACACTTATTCCACATGTAAAATGTAAAGTAGGTGATTGGGAAAATGAGGGATGATTGTGCTTCTGCTTCTTGGCTGCCATTTCCTTTAGCTGTGGAAGAACCTTAGGCAGCAATGTGAGAGTCAGTTTGAAGCTGTGTCTCATGCTCCTGTTTTTAAAATACAAATCTGGGAGTAAGAAAAAAGCAACAGGAAAAGATGTTGATTTTCATGCTGTTTGCTGTGGGCAGCTCTGTATTTCTTTGCACAGCAGTGTGCAGAATTGGAGTTTATTGCTCTGACTGCTGTATTGTTCGGCTATGGTCAGAGCCAAATAATGACTTGTTTCTGATTACTCTCTGAGTTTTTTTGTTTGCTTTTTCACTTTTTGTTGAAAATGTCCCCTGGTATGAAAGCTGCCAAGTTGTGACTCTTTTCTGCCTGCATCACATGCAAACACCCAAGCTTGTTCGCCTTGGAGAGCTCCCAGTTGGTATGGGAATGGGGTGAGGACAGATGGAGAGGTAGAGATTGACGTGTTACAAAAGCAGGACGTTGTCTCTTGTCACTCAGCAAAGAGGTGGGGACCTTAGTGTTTACCACTGGGCACTAAATGGATCTCTGCTCAGTATACCTACCAGAAAGGGACAAAACCACATGGCCTTGGGTGCAAGGAGAAAGTTGAGGTGAAGGCTGCCTTCTGCTCGTTAGGAAATGAACAGTTGGTGTTAGTCAGTGGTGCACAGTCTCTATGTCCGTAATGGCATGTGTAGAAACATGGATTTACAGTATCACAGCTCTTTCTCTCTCCATTTTAAGTACATTCGAGGTTTAGGTGGATGTTTTGGATTTTGGTTCTGTTTTATAAAAAGAAGGATTTTTGGTGACCAGATTGTATCTCCAAATAGTTTTGAGCAGAAGTGAAGGCGTGGAGTAATCTCTCTAGTCAAACCCATAAATCAGGTAGTCTCCTTACTTTGTACTTTTACTGGAACTCCCAGTTCAAATGGTTGACAGCAAGAGCAAGATGGTGACTCCCGATTGGAGACACTGCAAATCGGAGCTGTAGTTGCATGGCAATCAGTAGTAGCAACTCCATGTATGTTGCTAAATGTTCCCTTTACAAAATGTTCCCCCTTTTTTCTGAGAAGCTTTAACGTATCCATTTTTTGCAGCAGGCCTTTGCAGTTTTCCACAAGAAAAGCCCTTTTCTTTCTAAGTGCAGTTCCGGGTTTTGCTGAGTTAGGAGCTGTTGCAGATCGTTGTTTCTCTATGTCAACCTGGTCATGAAAATTTTAAGACCAGGCCGATGTGACTGCTTCTGTAATAGCAAAGAATGTGGCACAGAGCACTCTTGGGATTCTCCGGGTATATGCATTATGCATAGATGTACTGATATTATCTTTGGTTATATGATCAAATACTTCTTTTTCTTACAGTACTGCTGCTTTCTTCAGGGCTTGGTGGTGCTCCCACTGAAACTCTCACTGACTCCCATAAAGCAGAATCAAAATCTTTAAGAATGAAGTGGAGGAAGCATTAAATATATAGGAAAGCAGATATTTGGCATTTGCAAACTTTTTGTTGTTTAGCCAAAATGACTGTTGTTTGTTTTTTGGTTTTTTTTTTTTTTTCCTAACATGCAGGCAGACAGGATGCATGCATTATATCTTTATTTTACATCTACACTCTGTGTTTTATTCAGTAAATTATTTTTTTTATAAACTTTGAGCAAATGATAAGTTATTCATTATACTTGGTAACACTGCAGAGAATGCTTGAATTATTTATTTCATGCATTTTAGCTTAGTGTATTTGGATGCCTGTAAGCTAACTTTGTAACTGATTGGGTGTTTGAAATTTCTGAATAAATAGTGGTAGTTTGAACTACTTTGCCAGAAAAAGAGGTCACCTTCCTTCCTCCCCCCGTCCCCTCTGGGGGAAAAAAAAAGAATCCCACATGCCTCCTTATGAGTGGTGGTGATTTGATTTGTATAACAGATGCTGCATAGAAGTAATTGAGCTGAAGTTGCTAGAAATATGTATATGCTACACAAACATCTGCAGATCTCAAGATGTATTCACTATCTTTCCAGAATTTAGATTGTAATTATGGGTCTTTTATTTAAGTTTCCATGGTGATAGAGAAAATGTTCCCCCCCTTGTCCTTTCCTAATCAGGACACTTGTATATTTGAATGGTGAACATTTTCCTCTCCCCTGGGTAAAGTTAGTTTTATTAATACAGAGATATTAAGTTGACACGGAGCTGTCTGCTGCTCAGGCAGAGATTCAGCAGAAGACATATCAAGCATTTGCTACGGATTCCCCAGTGCCACCGTTTAATTGGCCTGTATGCTTTCCAATGCTAGTAAGAAATAGCATCCAGTGTCATAACAAGTGATGCAGTCATGCTTTGGGGATTTGTAAAGTTGAAGTCACAGTCAAGTGGCCAATAATATATCAAATTGGGCCAAACTCCTCCCCTCCACCCCTTCCCCTTCTGCCCTGAAAAAGGTCTCTGCTCTGTTTTGCAGGGAGTTGCATGCAGCTCACCTGGGGGAATGCCCTTACAGCAGCGGTCCAGGAGTGCCCTGTCCATGTAGCCTTTGTAAAATTTCTTGTAATAACCAGAATTGTAAACTATGTTAATGTGCATTTGTTTAGATATACAGCCTCATGCCCGTGGACCCAGGATTTTACTGGTACAGTTGTTTTAGAAAATGGTGAAAGATGTGGCCTAATTGCTAAAGATGGTATTTTACTCAGTATTTTTGACAAGCTGTTTGAGTGAAAAGTGGACTGTTGTTTATAGTGGAATGATTTTTATTTTTTATCTTAAATACCTGAAAGAGATGCACATATAAGTAGAACTTACCAGCATTTGCTGAGCTTTTATTTTGTAGAGGTTGCATGGGCTGCAGGCAGTGAATACAGTTGGCTGAAAAAGTGTGTTTAGTTTTAGGTTTCAATTATTTTAATAGATCATAGCACATTTAGAGCATAGGGTTGTTACAGCTTGAAATAATTTTTATTTAAAAAAAGTCAAAGAAACTTATTTTTAACAGCTTACATAAAAATAATCAATCTTTATGATAGTTGGTCACTGACCATTTACAAACTCATGTCTAAAAACATTTTTAATTTTTATCAGCATGGGACCACTTAGCTTTTCCCTCCAATTGAGAGCAATTTTCTAGAAGGAACAGCAGGTTTATTGTTAAACTGTGACGAATCAGACCAGAGGATCAAATCTGCCAGCGTGGTGGCAAGAAGAAGCCAGCTTCTGCTGGGCTGGTGGTGGGAGCAGTTTGCTTTGGTGTTGCCAGCTTCCTTGCTCTGCCCTCGCTGCCCGAGGAGTTGCATGCCGTTCTCTGTGCAGCCGCAGGTAAATTTATGGAGCAGTGACCGCAGCTGTCATTAAGGTTATACTGCAGATTTTTAATAGACATAACACAGTGTGTAAAAGCAGGATCCAGTTTCCCCACTTGTAGCTGTGTGGTTGATGTGAGACTCGAGTTAGAAAAATGGGCTTTCCCCTCCTCCCCAAACCAGGCACTGTCACTGAGAAGTCTGCCCTCCACCCCTTTGTCTGCCACGCTCATTTGTTCAGCTGCTGGGGTTTGCCATGGCAATTATCAACGTGAGTCTTGGCAACCGTACTGTGTACTTCATGCTCAGGAGCAAGCAGCCGACTGCACTGGACAGCTGGCTTGTTCACACGCCTGTACGCAAACACAGACATACACATCGACTGCCCGTCTTCCCCACCATCCCGTCTCCGTGTCCCAGTGGGTCAAAATGTCCTGCTGTTATGCTTCCTGGATGCTGATGGCAGGGAGATCAGCAAAATGCCTCTGCGTTTTCATCCTGACAAAGCAAGGCCAAGTATATATAGCACGTATTGAACCCTCCTTCCCCCATCTGGTGGATATTCATGCCGTAATGAGGGTGCAGTCATCTCGTATTCGAAGCACGTGTTGGTAGCAGGAGGGGAAGAGCAATCACAGGGACGTGCTCAAACGTGTATCTTCAGTTTTAAAGGTTATAATTTACGTTGGTGTTCCGAGTTCCTCTGGGGCTGGCAGATGGAGTCAGCGGTGCCTGTTAGCCGTGTACCGTATTTATGTGTTCATGGTATTACCCAGAGCAGGTTATGTCTAGTTGCTTTTTCTGCACAAAAGAAGTTCCCTCTCCACCTTAGCAGGAGCTGAAGGGGAAGAGAAGCATGACCAAGTTTTCAAGTCCTTTCCTTACTAATTTGTCTTTGCACATGCTAATGACTTTATGAGTGGTTCTCTATGTGTGCCTCTTACTTTGTGTTCTGCTCTCTTAAACATCTTAATTATTATTATTTTTTTAAAAGAGGGCAAAAGGCAGAGTAGGGCAAGGTCTAATAATGTGTAAATGTTGCTGATACAATATGACATTCACAGGCTTTACAGAAGTTTGAAGAAGCAAGTAGTTCTCAACTTCATTCCCCAGCCCTCTCCAAACTGTTGGTCCCCTTTTTCTCCCCAGAAGGTCCATCTGAGAGCTAGAAGTGTGCCATGTCATCTGGCTTCTTGGCCAAGGGCAGCAGACTGTCTAAAGCCCGAGTTGTATTTTTCTCCCAGTAAACAGTTATGGGGAAGATGAAGAACAGACAGCATCTTCAGGCAGCGATGCTGAGGTCATTAAGCAGTTTGAGATCCCTGTGTCATGCTCACGTTTTCAATCAGAAGTGTCTGAAAAAGCAACACCAGCAGGCATGGAGTGTAGACCCAAATTCAGCTATTTGCTCTCAGGCCGTGAGGAGTGCAGCACAGAGGTATCTGAATGCAAAGGTACTGTTTGCATGATATGAAAGAAGTTAGAGTCTTTAAATTCTGTAGCCTCAGCACAGAGAGGTTCTTCTGTTGTGCAGAACAAGTCCTGAATCTTGCCTTCTCTCTTACTAAACTTGGTTTCCTTATTGGTTACCTGCAGCTCATTTCTAAAATACTTAGAGGGAAGAGTCTGGATCCAAGCCCTGATGAAGTCCATGAAGGTCTTTCCATTAACTGTACATGGCTTTTGAATTCTGGCTCCTAATCCACAGGGATTTTATTGCCAATTTTGCCAGAGTAAAGACTGCAGGACTTCATTCTTATTATTTTTGAACTGTGTCACTTAAGTAATTTCTTTAGCAAGCCTTTTAGCAGAAGTTGAATGTCTCCTTTTCTAACAGCTTTGCAAACACAAGGTGAACAGTGAATGAATTATGCTGCATCATTTGCCAGCACATATGCCAAATGTCAGGCAATGACAGAAACTAAAAATTTATGGCACAGAAGGGAAGAATTTTATGATCTTCTATGGACTAATGTAATGACTCTTTTATACAAACAGAGGTGAAATGCATTTTAAAATGTAGCTACTTAGAATATTGGCCTGAACACATTCTAAAATCCAGAGAAGTTCATTAGAGGGAAGAGCTGTGAAAGTGCCCTTTGGGTTTAGATCTGTAGAAGGTTTTAAATTTGAAATATAATTGCTTGATTTTAACGCACCATGTGATTAGAGCGATCATTTCAAGATATAGCTGTCCATTGAGTTCTTCTGGCACAACATGGTGCAGAGTTGCTCTTACTTTTCTTTACAGGAGTAATATTAATATTGTTTAAATAGCTGTTCAGAAAGTGGATGAAACCAGATGTTGAAGCCTGCTTTCACAAAGACGTTCATTTCTCTACCCCATTCCTCACTAAGCTCAAGATTAGAACTTTTGTTACACACAAATGCATATAAACCTAATATCCTTGGTATGTCAGTCTCCTTCAAACCCAGAGAGGCTTCTGAGGCATATAGAGCTGCTGTTACTGGGTGTACAGCGAGTTACACACACCCATGGCTCCCAGTAGGAGGCATTTCTTTGGGAAAAAAGCTGATCATAAAACACAGAAAGGTTTGTGTGTGTATAGCCACCATTGTGTCCCGAGGGTGTATCAAACAGTTTTCAGCTGAATTGATCCTCTGGACTGGGATCATGGCGCTTTCAGACCTTCTTTAGACTCGGCCCGTGACTCCTCCTTGTGTTCTCTTAGCAAACCTTTTACTCATATAGCTGGTAGTTTCCTTTTCTTACAGAATCAGAAATCTATAACAAACTTGGGCATACAGCGAAGCTGAGCATCTTGGAGAGCCCTGAACAGCTTCTCTCCCACTCAGCCTTGACATATGGCAAAGTCTCACCTCATGTCCTTACATGAGATTTTCCTTACCCCTCTGTTTCTGTTATCAATGTCATGACAGTCTGCACTTTGGACTCGTCTAGCTTTAACTTTTCACCTGTTAGAAATCTTTGTAGTAATCTCAGTAGCGCTTGGAAAGAGGGAGTGCGCACTGCAGGAAGGAAGCGTTCGGAGGATGCTCTGGGGAGCTGAGTGGCTTGAATGCCAGCTCTGCCCACAGCCTCCCTGCAAATCACTCTGTTAATAAAGAGCCTATTTTAGTTCTGGAAACATGGAGTCTTCTCAGGCTATTACCCAGCATGTGGTAAATTAAACAATCTTGGCCTGATTGCATAATGTCTCTTGAAATTTAAGATCCTTTTTCTCTTTAACCCCTAAAATTTACAAACCATTTTTGTTTAGATTTATTGTAATTAGATGATGATTCTGCTCCTTTGAGGCTCTTCTAGGGAGTTTTTTAGCACTTTTTGGTGGCTAATCTCAAAATAACCAGAGCCAGAAGCACTGTTTGGTCTCCCTGCATCTGGTTTGGTTCAGTGCAAAGGAGCACGTGGTGCTGGGATACTGCACAGGGATTTGGAACTGGAGCTGTAGCAAGGGCCAGGTAAGAGGATTACTGCTGTATGAGGACAAATATGCCTCAGTCCCACTAACTCATACCTCTGCTGCTCTTACTGTCTTTCAGGAAGAGGTGTTTGATCACTTCTGGTAGCTAGGAGGTTTTCAATTTCAGAAGTACCTAGATCCATACTGAAATCCTTTTCTCCTCTGGACCATATTTGAACAGAATCTTAGCTTGCAGCATGTGTACAGTCTAGAAGAAGGGATCAGATTTCTTTCATTTTGGAAAAACACAAAGACATGCTTTTTCTTGTAAAAGCACAGTGATTCACTGCAGTCCACAGAACAAACATCACCTCAGTCAGCACAAGCAACAGGCACACATTGAACTCTTCATCTCGGTTTCTTACTGGTCAGTGAACTATGTAGTATTAATTTAGCTAGATCTACTAGGTTCCATGTTTTAATTGACACTGTGGTTTAGGAACTGACGAGGCCTCTCAGCACGTTTCTTTAGCACACTGCATTGCTTCTTAGAACTGACGGATTTTGTATCATTGAACAGGAAGAAATATGCTGTAGGTTAACCAGGTCGTTTACCTGCCAATATGAGGTGGGGACTTCACAATATTTTCCAGCCTGATTTTCATTGCCTGGTGGACTGAGCTTTCCCTGTATCTTTGGAGACATGCTTCCATATCCCATTACCTGTTAAAGTTCTGTTTGGAGGTAATGCTCATCCTTTCTTCTGAGAAATGAATGCAGTGTGCGCTGCACACTGCAGTGTGCGCTGGCAGCCCAGAAGGCCAACCGTACCCTGGGCTGTATCCAGAGAAGTGTGGCCAGCAGGTCGAGGGAGGTGATTCTGCCCCTGTACTCTGCTCTGGTGAGACCCCACCTGGAGTGCTGCGTCCAGCTGTGGAGCCCTCAACATCAGAAGGATATTGACCACTTGGAGCGAGTCCAGAGGAGGCCACGAAGATGATCAGAGGGCTGGAGCACCTCTCCTATGACGAAAGGCTGCGAGAACTGGGCTTGTTCAGCCTGGAGAAGAGGAGGCTCCGAGGAGACCTCATTGCAGCTTTCCAGTATCTGAAGGGGGCCTACAAGGGTACTGGGAGAGGACTTTTTACAAGAGCCTGTAGTGACAGGACAAGGGGGAATGGGTATAAATTGAAATCAGGGAGGTTTAGATTAGATATCAGGAAGAAATTCTTCACAGAGAGGGTGGTGAGGCACTGGAACAGGTTGCCCAGAGAAGCTGTGGATGCCCCATCCCTGGAACTGTTCAAGGCCAGGCTGGATGAGGCTTTGAGCAACCTGGTCTAGTGGAAGGTGTCCCTGCCCATGGCAGGGGGGTTGGAACTAGATGATCTTTAAGGGCCCTTCCAACCCTAACCATTCTATGATTCTATGATTCTATGAAATGTCGCAGTTTCTTTATAGCTGGTTCTCCCACCTTGAATACAGACTTTCCTGATTTGTTGGTGTTTTCTGTTCCCCAGTATTTCCCTTGCCGCCTTCTTGGCTTGTGAGCACATGTGACAGAACAGGGAAAGGTTGTGGACAGGAGTGAAAATCCAGCACTCTTTTAGTGTACATTGTGATGTGCTCTTAATTTTTGAATTGGCTGTTATTGCTCTGCAGGGACTCTTGGCTAATTAAAGTTCAGATAGTTGGATAATGCTGTCTCAAACGTATATCCCTGATGCTCTGCTGTTTATTCATGTCAGGTATCCATAAGACAGTTGACCTTTTTCTTCCTTAAAGATCTCAGAGGTAAATTACAGGTTTTTTACTGCTCTGACCTTTTCCTTTACATGAAAAACTTCTGTTTTGACCATTTTGTGGTGAATATAATGTTAGAACAGAGCTAATTGGAGAGGTGTAGTTGTTCTAGTCTGTATAGTTGGGCTATTACCTGTAATGATCCTCTACTACTGGTATTTATAAGTGATTACTCTTACTAAACTACTTTAAAGAAAAAGCCAGACTGTTTCACTAAATGGTTTTGGTGAATCACCTTTTCCCTTCTTTCTCTGAATACTACATTTGCTTTCCTAACACATTCATTTTGTGCCTGAGTCTTAGGGAGATGGCTTGCTCTGTGTCTGGAGTTCTCCTGTTATGAATAACCTTTTATGGCTTTAATGTAGTTTTTGAAAATTCCTCTATTATTGATCTAGATATTATCCCAGCAGGAGTCAAAACCACAAGACAATTGCGTGAGGATAATTTCTTACTACAGTAGCATTTTATTCTGAAAGCCTGCTGTGTGGTGTGTGCTTTGATGGATGACCCACTGTTTAAAATGTGTATTAGACATTGGCTTGCTAATTAAATGCCTTAAGGAGCGCCTGTACCCATTCAGTCTCAGTAAATTTGTGGAATTTCAATGATTTTATTTCTTGCTTACGTTCTTATGTTTACTTATTTCTGTTTTCTGACTTTGTAGAGAAGAATGGGAGTAATGGCAAAAAAACAAATTACTTTTTGCCCTCACTCAAGAGTTTCAGCTCAGGGTAGAGGTGAGACAATGAGGACTCTGCATTTCAGGACTAGGTCTGCCAAATGGGAGGATGAGGAGGAGCAGAGGTGGATTTTGCATTTTAGAAGGGGGTGAGAAGAGCACTCACCTGGAATTTGAGAGATATGAATTTGGATCCCTCTTTCCTCCTGAAGGATCATCTCCCACATATCAGAGGAGGACCATAATTACAAAGCTGTGAAGTGCTCTCAGAGTTCTCTGTTGAAGTGCCTGTGCTTGAAGCATTTTACTGGGAGGCAGAGTGTGGGACCATTTCTAGTTGAAGAAGGAGGATAAAGTTATTCTCCTAATCTCTGTTAAATTGAAAGAGCAGCACAGTGGAGGGGCAGGGACTTCTGCAGACCTCAAAGAAATGTTTCCTAAATATAATCCCCATTCCCTTGCCCCCCCCGCCCCCTCTTTTGTTTTTTGCGGGTGTGGGGGTGGTGTTTGTTGGTGTTTTTTTGATTGTTGCTTGGGTGTCTGCATTTTTTTTTTTTTTTTTGAGGAGCAGGTATGAATCAGAAACAGCATATTTGCTACAAGGCCAAACAGAATTTCTTCTACTCAGAAAGATTTGGGCTTTTTGTTCTAGAAAGAGGGATGTGTAGAAAATCATAGAATGGTTTGAGTTGGAAGGAACCTTTAAAGATCATCTGGTCTAGCCCCCTGCCATGGGCAGGTTGCTGAAAGCCCCATCCAACCTGACTTTGAACACTTCCAATGACAGGGCATCCACAACTTCTATGGACAACCTGTTCCAGTGTCTCACGACCTCATAGTAAAGGATTTCTTCATTACATCCAATCTAAATCTAGCCTTTTTCATTTTAAAACCATTACCCCTTGTCTTATCGCTACAGGTCCTGGTAAAATATCTCTGTCTTTCTCATAAGCTCTCTAAGTGTTGGAAGTGCAGCAATAGCGTCTTCCCGACACCTTCTCTTGTCTAGGCTGAACAATCCCAACTCTCAGCCTTTCTTCATAGAAAAGGTGTTCCAGCCAGCTGACCATCTTCATGGCCCTCCTTTGGACCTGCTCCAGCAGGACTATGTCTTTCCTGTGGTGAGGACTCCAGATCTGGTTGCATTACTGCAGGTGGGGTCTCATGTGAGTGGAGAAGAGGGGGAGAATCACCTCCCTCTACCTGCTGTCCACCCTTCTTTTGATGCAGCCCAGGATATGTTGATTTTTTGGGTTGCAAGTGCACATTGCTGGCTCATGTCCAGTTTTTTATCCATCAGTATCCCCAGGTCCTTCTCTGCAGGGCAGGTCTCAATCCATTCATCCCCCAGTCTGTACTGATGTTGGGGATTGCCCTGACTCATGTGCAGGACCTCACACTTGGCCTGTTGAACTTCATGAGGATCACATTGGCTTACTTCTCAAGCCTGTCAAGGTCCCACTGGATGGCATCCCTTCCCTTAGCGTATCAACTGCGCCACTTAGCTTGGTGTCATCTGCCAACTTGCTGAGGGTGCATGCAATCCATTGTCTATGTCAGTAATAAAGATATTGAACTGTACCGGTTCCAATACAGACCCCTGAGGGACACCACTTGTTACTGATTTCCATTTGGACATTGAACTATTGACTGCAAATCTTTGTATGTGCCCATTCAGTAAACTCCTTATCCGTCAGATAGTCCATCCATCAGATTCATATGTCTCTAACTTAGAGACAAGGATGTTGTGCAGGGTCATGTAAAAGGCCATACAGAAGTCAAGTTAGATGACAACTGTTGCTTTTCTCTTTTCTACCAGTGCAGTTACTCCATTGTAGGCAGCCACCAGATTAGTCAGGCAGGGTTTTCCCTTTGTGAAACCATATTGACTATGTCTAATTACCTTCCTGTCATCCATATCTTCCAAGAAGATCTGTTCCATAATCTTACTGGGCAGAGAGGTGAGGCTGACAGGTAGGTAGTTCCCAGAATCTTCCTTTTTACCCTTTTAAAGAATGGGTGTGAAGTTCCCCTTTTTCCAGTCTCTGGGGCTTCACCTGGCTGCCATGACTTTTCCAGAATGATATAAAGTGGCTTAGCGACTATATCAGCCAGTTCCCTCAGGACCCTGGAATGCCTCTCATCAGGGTGGGACTTCATTCCTTCAGTCCCTGCCTTGAGATTCAGGGATTTGAGAGATGTGGGATGAGCAATTGCCAGTGAAAACTGAGGCAAAAAAAGTTGTCGGGTACTTCAGCCTTCTCCATGTCCATTGTCACCAGGTTCCTTGTCTCATTTATCAGACAGGGAAAGAAAATATTGATTCATGTAAACCAAAGAAAACAAGTAGTTTTCTATTAAACACAGTAATTAATACTATTTTTTTAGAGATTTGAGTTGGAGGCCAAATTTGAAAAAAAATCATTGCTTTATAGTAAAGACCTTCTTAAGAACAAATGAACAGGTGGCCCTGCTTGGTCAGGGGGAGTGGGTAAGATGATGTCCAGAGGTCCTTTCCAACACCATTCTGCGAAACCTTTAAACCCCAAATAGCTGTGTTTATGAGAGAAGTCATTCTGTTTTCATTACTGTCATCAGCTGTCTGGAAGCACAACTTGTTTTCTTTCACTGTAACTGCTGCTTGCTTATCTGAAAGAGATGGAGACAGAATGTAGCTCTTTATGTTCGTAAAGCAAGTCCTGGCATCAGATGCATTAGGAGGAGGAAGGTCCCTATTTTTCTATTGAAAGTGCTTACAGAACACATTCAAGGCCAAATCATGATGTTGTTTTCATCTGTGTCCCTGCACATGTAGTTACCTTTGTTGCTCAACCCAGAGAGCTCTCACGGATGCCTTCAACTAGAGAAAAGTGACCTGTGTTCAAAACAGAGACTTTGATGGTGCAGAGGAGGAATCTGTGGTCTGAACCAGATAGGACTATTTTATTCTCCTTAATTAACCTGATTTTATGCCATGGAGTAAATGTGTGGGATCAAATTAATTAAAATGAATAAAAGCAGGCAGGAATTTAGGGAGGACATCTCCCCTCAGTTGCCCTTGGTACAATTTAGCCCAAACAGAGGATTTGGAGATTCCTAGTTGACTTGTGGAGCTGCTCATGTGCACCCAAGTGCTCGTCGTGGTGGCACTCTGTTATCTCTGCAAAACTCCTTTCCCCATCAGCACCTCCCCCTTGAGGGCAATGCTAACTCCTGTCCTTTCCTCCTTCTCCTCCTCTGTAGAAACAAATTGCTAATACCTGTTCATCAGGCCTATGCTGTGCTTTCTGTAATTTGTCTGACCTGTGTTTTCATGGAACTAATTACTTTGGGCCTCGAAGCATCCCCAAGGTACTTGAGTATCCCAAACACACCATTGATAATTGCATTTGGTGGTTAACTTCTTCAGGGAAAGGCAACCGGTTTCTCAGTTCAGGATGGGATGAGAAACAGCCATGTCCACTCCATCAGATTATGATTTATACAGGAGTTGCTGGTTTTTAGGTCCAGGGCTGCAGTTCTCAGAATTAGAAACTCTCTTGCAAACACTGGAGATGAGGGGGAAAAAAAAAAGAAGAAAATAAAAAAAAGAGAGAAAGGCACATTTTGGGAGGGAGAGGGGGAGGAATGCATTCTAATCCTTTGAAATTATTTTCTTGCTGCGAATTGTTAGATCTGGATGGACTAAGCCAACTGAGTTACCAAGACAACCTATCCTATCGTGAAGATGACCATGGATCTGTTGATTCAAGAACAACTGAGAGTAGGGGTGCTGGGCAGCGTAAAGGGCCTAGGATGGAGTCCAGCACTGCCAATGGCATTAGCCGGCAAGCCACGGAAGGACGTTTGGAAACGGAGACAGCACTTGCCAACCAGGGATTTGAAGTAAATGATGCTACTGACAGCTCATCCGCTTGGAGCCCTGAGGTACGGTGAATTGTCATTTATTACACACAGTGTAAGCTTTTGAAGGATACTGGAGGTCAAAAAATGTTAGAGGAGAAATTCAGTGAAAAATTGATCAGTGCAGCACAAGGTGAGGGTACTCCTGTGTGCATGTGTTCATGAACATACACCCCTCCCTATATATTTCTCCTGTTTCTGGTATTTTACCTCTTGCTACGAACACTCATTCAGAGTAGCTGTTTTATTGTTGATTTCTGCCTGCAATCTCTGAACTGAAATTAAGGCCACTAGCTGTGTGACAGCATTTGCTATCATTTAGCAAAGAGCACTCGGTGGTGGCCCAGGGCTTTGTTGCTGGTTGTATGTGCAGGGTCTGTGCCTAGGGACGTGGTGTGTGGTCACTGGGTCAGATCTGTGCCTCTTTTTCTGGGTGGTTTCTATGGCTTAGACAATGGGAAACATCTGGAAAGCTGGAGGCAACTGGTGGGGGTGGCCCGTGACTTGGCTGAGTGACCATCACGCTGGTCCCCATTGATACCAGGCATCCTTCCAGGGAAAGACCGAGCCGGAGAGACCCTCTGCTTTCCCCTAGTTCTGTACCTTTATTTTGAAGCCTCAAGAAAACATTACAGATTTTAAGGCATTGTAAACAGCTGATGACTTACATCCCCCTTTTCTCTCATAATCTTTCTGCGTCATGTGTTGATTTTCATTATTATTTTACCACAAGATTAAATTTCTGAAAAAATATCAGCCTGCATCAGACTTATTAAAAGAATCGCACAAAGGTCACATCTGCCTGAGTTAAGAGACTGTTTTTCAGCAGTGGAAATGAATACCTCCGTCACACTCTGAGGTTTTGAGGGAAAGGTTCCTTTCCTCAGAGCATGCTTCCTGCAGCCAGTTAGAGAGATGGAAAGCAGCTCCTCAGTGAATATGCTCCAGCCCTAAGGGCTGTTTTGAACAGCATTTTAGTGTGCTGCACAAACCAGTCTCACAGGATACTACACAACACATGGGAACTCTGCACGGCGGCAGCTCTGCCCTCTCCTTGCTGCGTGCCTCTGGCACAAACTGTTTCTCTACCCATCGGAGGTTCATTTCTCCTTTTCCATGTTTGATGTACATTGCTATGGTTCACATGTGCCACAATGTCTTTGGTGTCCGCTTGTATTTCTTTGGAATACTTCTCTCGTTTTGCTCATGGTATCTACATTTTAAAAATGCAAAGAATGGTTGTAGCATCAGGGGACACATATGCCCAAGTCCCAGTTTATCTACTACAAACAGTTTCTCATCCAAAGGTATTGTGTGCATTAATGAAAGACTTTTTATGGCAGGAACTGAATGTTCTGACATGCCAGAAATGCCCAAGCACTATTATGCTCCACTCAAAGGACTTCTCTTTAGAGACAAAAATGATAATTTTATGCCCCTGTAGTGGAACCACAAGTACCGTTTCAAGCCTTATCCATAATTAGCTGCTCTTTCAGGTTTCTCTGACAGAAATTGACTTATTTTACCTAGTGTTGGCTGTCCTGAACAGTTGGGTTAGACACACAGTATCAATCAGTATACTTGGCTTGACCTCTAACAACTGTGCTGGGAAGAGGGAAAGAAAGAAATTCAGATGAAGTGTCTAAAGCCCAGACTTGGATACCCGTTTAAGTATCTGCACAGCCAATACAAATGGCTCATAGCTTTAGCTGAGCTCCAAAAGCCAAGGGGAATTCTGTCAATGACTTCCACAGAAAGAAAACTGAGCATCTGTAAGCTTTGTGTGCTGAAAACCTGTTCAAAGGTGAGTCCCAGACAGCACAGTGCCCTCTGAAAGGGCCAGCCCATGAGGTCTCTAAAGCTTGGGGAGGTCACTGCCAGAGTTTGGCATTTCTCTATCCCTCTCTGCCTCCAGTTCATGCAGTTTTCCCTGCAGTGGATGTGGCCACAGCTATAGTAGCACCATTAGAGATTTTCTGAAATCTGGATCTTTTTTAGCTATTCTGTCAAAAACCAGACCCCTCACCTTCAGTCTGCCCTGCACACTGCCAGAAGATGAGATGCTCAGCCCTGTTGGGGCAGGAAAGGGCTCAGTACCTGGTCCCGTTCTATTCAATATCTTCA
>NW_010263696.1:14400-48268 GCF_000690775.1 Eurypyga helias | reverse complement strand
CCCAGCACACATTCCATAAGCCTGTCTGTACGGGCTAGCTAAGAGTTGACCAAGCAGATCCATGAAACTGTGTGTCTCCCCAGTTCACATCACGTCCTGATGTTACCCTCTGCATCTATGCCATGGGGTTTATAGGAAAAGCTGTCTGCACTGTCACTGCACCTCTGGTCTCAATTACTCATAAGATGTGTTACCCTGAGTTTAATGCATAATCTAGGTCATATTAATTGGCCTAAATACCATGGAAGTCTCTATATCCAGTAAATGCTAAAAATATGGCTTCTTGGAACAATGCTGCGGAGTTATGCAGTGGATCCAAAACAGACCTTGAGTATGAAGCCACCTATACCCAACCAACAGGAGAACGTCAGGACACTTGCTGTGGAGGATGTGGACCATATTAACATCCCCAGATATTTCTAGCAGCAGATTGCACAAAGGTCTTTAGACAGTGACCATTAACTTCCAACTGGTACTTTGGTGGAGGTGAGATTCTGTATGTTCAAAAGTGAGGTTTTCTACAATGTTTGTGAGGAATGTGGTATTACTTCACTACTTTTTTTTTTTGTGTGTGTGTGGGCTTAAGGCAATCTTCATCTGTCCTAGTGTTGGATGTCGAGTACAGTTTAAGTTCCAGTGTTTTAATCCTTAGGTAGATATCAGGGTTTGGAAGAACCTGTTGTGTTTGGTTTTTTGTTGTGGGTGGGTTTTGGTTTTTTTTTTTTTTTCTTCCCCCCCCCCCCCCGAATACAGAGAAGCTGTATATGACAATTTCAGGTATGCACATCTACTTTGCAGACACAACTGGCTGAGAAGGGATGTTCTTTGCTTGGAGACATGCTGAATACAAGAAAGCTCATTATATTAGAGGAAAGAATCATTTGAAAGGAAGTGTTTCCTATTGGTAAAGCACACAAAAGAAGAGAACCGAGCGTAGTACTGCTTTCATGGGTTGGTTGAAGTGTTGATAATGGTGGCACAGGGAGATATGGTGGTGAGCATTCAGGGAACATAGACACCTGCTTTTTCTCAGACTGCCTGTTCTTTAAAGCCAACCAAAAAGAAAAATTCTAGTGGTAGAAAGAACTAAATCGTTGAGCAAGAGAGTAACACTGCCGTTAGTCAGAAAAATTGTCAGAATAGTCATGCCTGTGGTCCCATTCTGAATATTTAAATTCCTAAAAGTTTTTTTTGCACAGTATCTTGACATGTTTTAAGAAAAAAAAAACCTTAACAGTCGGGGGAACGTAGGACTTTTTGTAGCTGTAGCTACTAGGGAGGCAACAGAGAGATGGGAAAGCTCACACAGTAGCTAGTGCCAGGCTAGACTCAGGGACGAGGATGGCAGTCAGGTATTGTAAGAAGGACAAGCCAGAGATAGAAGCTAGAAAAATCAATGCTGTTTTTATGCTGGTGGTGTGGGAAAGACCAGTGGTCAAAATTTGTGCAGTCAGGACCAGGAAGATGGGAGGGGGTAGTGGGTCCAGGCCAAAGCCAGGTGTTCTCTGTTAAAGCATAAACCTTGTATATGCAATAGTCAGACTGTAATGAGGATTGAAGACATCAGGAAACAGAGTGAGCAGAAGGGGCTAAGCAGGTAGAAGACAACTACAAGGGTGAGACACACGCCAAGTGGCATGTTGAGCAGTAGAAAGCAACTGGCTCACATAGCTCTCTTGGCTGTGCTAAGAGCTTGAATGAGGCCCTGATCCCTGCTGCAATGCTCATTTTCCCATGGCCTGACACTGACAAGAAAAACTCTTGCCGAAGTTGCAAAGATCATTCATAAAAATGCACATGAGCACTGATGCCTGAAAACTAGATCCTCTTATTTGTGTTTTCAAGTGCCTCTAAGAGCGGGGCACTCGGCTACCCCTTTGGAGAGTGAAAGCAGTCTGAAACTTTTCAAAATGATATCCTTGTAACAGCATTGATTATGAATATACTGGCTTTTATCCCACCATTTGAAGTGACCCCTGTGGTTCTCAGCACAAAGCAAAGTGTGACCTTCAGGGTGGAGTGAGACCAGCCACGAATACCTTGTAGAACAAGAGAAGTATGACAGTGCTAAGTGATTTGGTACTTGTAAGGAATTGGTCCTAAATCCCTGGGAAAAGCAGAAAGAACCATCTGTTTGTTTCAGCCAGTTTTCCTCCTTTGGGAATATAATAGAGCAGATTATGATGTCTTGGAATCGATTCGTTCTTGGAGCACGTGATTCTTTGAATATTGATCCCCCTGCTGCAAATGAAGATGAAGACACTGTGAACATGTTACCAGCAGACAAAACTTGTGGAATTATTCCTTTTATTTCTTAGGCTGTGCTCAATTCCAAGCAACAGAGATACCATGCTGTGTTGTTAATGATCCACAACCAAAATGGAGTATATGACAATGTGTGAGTCTTGTCTTAATTCAGGTCACATCAACAGCCTTTGAGAGGACATAATTATGGGAAGTGAGGAGCCTGTGGGATAAACGTGTAGTCTGTGTGCAAAAGGAGTGTATGTATGGTGCCACTTATCCTGGTCTTCATCGTATCCATGTGTGCTCTTGTCTCCAGTTTCTGAAAAGCCTTTCCTTCCTGTGTCCATCCAACCATACCTCATGGATCTACCTCCATCTGCAGTAGGTTGTCTTCAAGAATGGAAAGCATTATCTGAAACAATGGTTTTAGTTGGCATTTCAATAGATTGGGAACAACTGGGTGTTTAATTACCTAGGCTGATGATTTGTACTATGAGGAGATAAGGAGACTTTTTTTTTAAGACCTAAGTGGTGACCTAATTCTCCAACACCTTTCCTTGAAGGTACCACACACTGGTAGGATGTCTGGCAGGATGGAGGTAACACTGTTCACAATCACATATGCCAGTTATGCACATTGTTGAATTGGCCTGAGCCAATTCAGTAATTTTAAGAATGGTCTGAAAAACTGATGCTGATATTCACAGTGTCTATCAGCTTGCCTTCTTGGAACAACAAACCCTTAAACATAAATGTGAAGCCTACTCCTCTAGTCCTTGTTCAAACAGCATTTCCACTGATTTCAATATAACCCTGGCTTCCCTGTAAAGTCTTGAGAGAGAGTCTCCAGATATTAAGACCAGCAGCTTTGCTGTCTAAAAATAAACTGGTCAAAATTCATAGTGCTTGTTTTTCTGAGGAAGCATGATTTTTTCTTTTTTTACAAAATTGAAATAAAAAGTTGATATCCACCTTGACAGAAACTCACTGGAGTTTTCTGGCTCACAGTAAGTATTACATTACAGCTCGATGTTTTCATATGATATTATAGGTGGATACTAATTTACAGACCTTATCTTACAAGTTGCTAAGTATCCTCAGTACCGATTAAAGGCAGTGGTAGCAGATGTAAAAGCTGGTGAGTTCTGAAAGGGATCGAGTCCATGCTTGTTGATATTTCCAAGTCACGCTGTTTTCAAGCTTGCATCATGACCAAGAATTGCCCTTGAAAAGACACACCTGAATTATCTCCTGTGCTATCTTTCTTTTCCACAGCAATCTTATTTAGCCATGACTTGTTTTTTAAAGCCATGTCCCTCAAGTATAGCTAAAGGACAAACTGTCTGAGGAACCATATAAATAGTAAATCCTATGTTTAAATGTCAACCCTAAGCAAACATCTTAAAAGAAATACCATTTAACTTGTTTTTAAATTATTAGGAATAATAGAATTTTGCAGAAAACCAGCCTATTACAACATTTGTTTACACTTCATATTAATGTCAAGCAAGCAGAGCTCCTGGAGTGATGCTGAACTTTCTGTTCTCCCAGTTGGTTAGAGTTGGGTATTTGAAACAGCTGCTGCTTCTCATGAAAACAAGTGGCTTCTGTGAGCCTTAAAATCTTGCCCCCCACCACCTCTGGTGCTAAATGAGTTACTGGATTTTTAAAATTCATAATCAAAATTACTATCTATATTTCAATTTTTTGACATTATTCTCTTCATTTCTCTTGTTTCTTGGGACTCTTGCTTCACACTACATTCTGCCTTTTACCATACACTGATTGATTTATGGATGTTTCTCTCCAGAGTAAAAACCCAATTTGCTTTTTTTAATGGACAAAATGTTTATACCCTGGTGTTAGATTTGAAAACCCACTCATCCATATTGATCTAATAAGTATTTCTGCCTTGTGGAAACTAAGGATGCTTGCAGTAAATTCTGTTCTGACAGAGGCATCCCCTAGAGGGTCCATAAACTTTCACTGGCTACATTTACTACTTATTTAAAGGCAAAATAATAGGCAATAAACTCAAGAAATAAGAACATCTATACCTCCTCAAAGGGCATCTCTTGATGAAACCCAAAGTCAGGGAATGAAGCACTGTTTTAAAGCAGAATAATCCTGGTCAAACTTTTGGCATATCACAGATATTTCTCTGCTGTACAGCCAGTCTGCACATAGAATCATAGAATGGTTTGGGTTGAAAGGCACCTTAAAGATCATCTAGTTCCAACCCCCTTCATCTTCATTTTGACTCCCAAAACATCTTCATTTTGACCCGCAAAATGTTGTATTTTGTGTTCCTTCCCTCCTTATTTCATGACCAGGAGAGCTCTGCCATCGTTGTTTCTCTCTAAATCCCAAAGGGCTGCCCCAGCTGCTTAGCTTGGGTTGCAGATGTCCTCAGAGACTTTGAGTCCCTACCCTCTCACCAAACCTCTTGTGTGTTTTTCTTGGTATCTCATTCACATACTGGATGCTTGCAGAGTATCTTTCCCACATTTACACTATTCCTTCCTGTTAGTCTTATTTCTTTCTCTTCCTCAACAACATTGCTTTCTTATTTTCCCACAAAATCTTCTTAGGAATAACTCGTGAGTCCACTCCCACATATTTGTTCCCTGCTCTTCTTTTGCCTATGAGGCCATTCCTTCCAAGCCAGCATTCCTAGTTCATCTTCTGGCTCAGCCTTTTGAAAGCTGGATTCACTCTTGCAGGAGCTGGCCCACTGGTAGGAACCAGGTACATCTGGGTCTTTCTGCTTTTTTGATGCAGGAAACCATGAATACTGTTTCCTGCCAGCTGAATAGCCCCCAGGCTGTAGAAGGACTGGTTAGGGAAGAACATCTGTTTTGCTCTAGGGTAGGATATAGCTGTGGTTTTCATCAGAGATGGGAAGGAGAGGGACAACAAACTCTGCACCCCCCCACCCCCGGAGTGGCTGGTGACTGGGAAATGTGTTATTTTGCTTCTTGGGTAATTCACAGACTATGGTAGCAGAGCATCAAAGTTGTTCTGCTGTTAGGTTGTGCTTGCTAGCTCCCCTGAGGTGTTAAAATGCTCAAAGCAGCTTTCCAGGACAAAAGGAACCATGGGCTGGCATGGGAAATCAAAGCTCTCTGCATGGGGCAGAAATACATGTCCTAGTGAAGATACCGTACACCCCTTCACTTACGCAAGGAGGAGGAAGCTGGGCCTTTTTTTTTTTCCTGTTTTAGCACTAATTATTTGTCTTCTGTCACCCAACGTGGCCATTTCAAATGCCCTGTGAGGTTCCTGGTGATTGAGACCATCCTTGGAGACATGAAGCTAATGGAGGCAGATCCCTGCGCCATATAAATCCACATAGCATTTCTGGCTTCACCAGAGGTACATTGGCCGAGTGTATTAAGTTACTGGGAGAAGCAAATCTGTTACCACGAGCTCCCTGCAAATTGCCTTTCCTCTCTCAACATGGTTATAAAATTTGAGGACTGGATTAGAGAGTGAGAGACTGTTTTTGCTCTAACTCCCACAGGGAATAAAAGCATTGAAATAGGTAATAAGTATTAATCAAATTATTTGTTGTTTGCTTCCCCCCTGCTAGTTATTTGTTCTGCTGAGATCCTGTGTGTGTAGTAGACTTCCCTGGCATGTTTATATGCTTTTTATGGGGGGGTGGGGATATGTCTGGGATGGAGGGTGGCAGCCTCTTTAACCTCGTCTGTTCTTGGGGAACTTGTAGTGCAGGTCTGTACCTGCATCTAGGACACAGGAGGATATAAAAGGCCATGTTATATAACACTCAGAGTCATCCATTTGTTTTCTGTCATATCTAAAATTATCTTTCTAATTTTTTTTTTTGAGGTTTTCAACATGTATTCTTGTCTCTGTGACTCACTTGCTCTACTTAGATTAAGAAAATGAGGAAGAAGAACTGCATGCTTTTTCTTCACAATTATGCAACTACTCTAGTCACTGCAAGGGACACCTCGATGATCATCAGGCCTTGTGGAATTTTACCATTAAATTGGGGAAAAACAAGAACTTGAAAACACACTTTGTTTAAGACATCTGTAACTGAGAAGAAATACATGTATTTTTTTCTGTTTTGGGTAGCTGAAAACAATTAGTTTTCCTGACAGCATAATGCTCACCACCTTTATTAGCTAACCTAGAAGATTTCAGTATGCAGGGAAATTCTTTCAGGTTTTGTACTTGAGTGGGAGCTGCCAGAACCTTTTCTTACTGACTTCCACTCCTGTCAAGTGGGAATTAGTTTTAAGAGCTGAACGTGCTCCCTTGCCCCAGAGTGCTGCCAGTCTGGTCTACAGAAAGCTTTGGGCACTGCTGCACTGGACAGAGAGTTGATTAAACAAACCAGTGATGGGTTTTCACAGGCATCTGAAGCCTTTTCCTGAGCTGAGAATAAAAAAGGTGTTTGATCTGACTGAGAGGTGTGAATTTTCATTCGGATATAGGAGGGCTCAATTTCCTCTTTTTCTTGGAGACATTTTAATGCTCAACTCTGAGTTCAATGCTTTATGACTGCACTAATCAAGCATTGTATCGGGAATATTTGGTAGCTCTCTGTCCTTTTGGTCTCTGGAAAGGCTTTTCCCAAAGACCTTGGGACAATTACATATACAAATAATTTGTTGTCCTTGTATACACGGCTCCAGAAATTGTCCTGGTGATTTGTAGCAGAGACAAAGACACTGCCTGCACTGTTTTTTTTATCAGTGGAAAGGCAGATATGGGTTGTTCAAATCTCAACTGGAAAATGTAATAGAATCTGCCAATTAAAAGAAAATCAATTTTTTGGTGATGGATGTACTTGATGACTGATTTGGGCCTCCCTCTACCTCCAGCATCTAGATTTGTATAACAGGCAACAAAATGTAGTTACATCTCTGATATGTTGAAAACCTAGATAGTTATATAGGCTCAGCAATCTCATGAATTACATTACTGAACTTCAAGAGTCTAAACGCAGCATTTGAGTCAGTAGGCTAACCTCCCTAGACTCCTCTTATAGTCGATGGAGAGAGAAAAGATCCTCTAATGGGCAATTCAGGCATGTAAGCCATGTTCCTTCTGCAAATTGTCCTCAGGAGGAATTTCTTCCCTTCTCCTATCTAGAGGAGTCCTGGGGCTGTCTGTCATGCCAGCAGAGGGCTTTGTGGGCAGCTTGAAGACAGGCTGGAAACGCATTTTGCAAAGGCTGGTATAGCATCTAAGGGCAGCTAAAATAGCTGGATCAATAACTCATGTTTTGGACTGTGGGGTAAACATGTACTCTGCTGAAATCCTGGGACAAACCATCCCATCAGCTAATTCCTGGGTCAGTTGCAGAAACATATTTGCAGTGCCAGGGCAGATGCAGATGAAATCGTGCAAGAACAGGTGCTCTCTGTTCAGGAAAAGTAGAACATAGGCATGTGTCCATAACAGATTGCTCCCAGCTCTTTCCTCTCAACAATATACATCTTCCTTTAAGTTTCTGGGCTGGGAAGAGCCTTTGGAGGGGCAATTGTGTCATTCCTTAGGAACTACTGAGCTTGAAGGGGTTTCAGAGGGCATGGAATGAGCCAGGGAAGAGGATTGTAGGGTGGAGCTCTCATGAACGCTGCAAAGTCACAGTCGAAAGTGAAGGGTAAGCAACAGGACACAGAAGTATTACAGGAAATTTTTTGGTACCCAAGGGGACTGTGCAGTTTGCTGCCAGAGAGTCGCTCAATTTGCTGCTGCCAAGTGTAGGAAGAAGTCACCAAGCTGTGAGAGCACAGTCGGTGAGGAGAGAGTGATGTATATAGATTGCCTTTTATTAATTTCCCCAGATTTTTTTAATGTCTTTTCAATTTGAAAATCTATTCTTCTAATTTATGTGACTTTTTAAAACATAAAACATTCGGGCATTCTGAAGTTGCATGCTATATGCAAAAGGTCTGGGTTACTCAAAGCTCCCTCTGACATGGCTATAGCTTGCCAAATGTGCAAACCAGCTGGGGGAGGGAGTGAATATCGGATATCTGTTCATCCAGACAGCACACTCCTTTAGAAAAGACTAGTTTACCAAGTACCATATCTCTTAAAAAATATTAATACTTTACAAAATTTCTGCCACTTCTAAGTTTGATTACATCTTGACATAAGGATGACTTTAATTTGCAGGTTTTCATTCACATCTGAAGGGTGACTACAGCCTATTTGCACAGAGGGCCAGTACCTGTGCCTTGGTTTCAGCTGGTATAGAATAATTTTTCCTCCTAGTAGCTGGTATAGTGCTGTGTTTTGGATTTAGCATGAGAATAATGTGATAACATGCTGATGTTTTGGATGTTGCTAATCCATGCTAATCCAAGTCAAGCATCTTTCAGCGTCCCATGCTTTGCCAAACTGGCCAAAATGACATTCCATATCATATGACATCATGCTCAGTATATACACTAAGGGGAGTTTTCTGGGGGACAGCAGCTTTGGCTCAGGAATGGGCTGAGCATTGGTCAGTGGGTGGTGAGCAATTGTGTTGTGCATCACTTGGTTGTGTATTATTTTATCCTTGTTATTATTATTACCATTATTATTACAATTGTTATTGCTATTAATATTTTCTCTTGCCTTGCTGCCCTATTAAAATGTCTTTGTCTCAATCACGAGTTCAAAGATTTTTTTTCCCATTTCTCCTCCCTATCCCACAGGAGTGGGGAGAAATGAGCAAGTGGCTGTAAGGTACCTAGTTGCCAACTGGGGTTAAACCATGATGAATGGCAAATGAAAACTAGAGCTAACACAAGGATTTGTCACCTCCTATCTGTATTTCATACTGGAATGAGCTTTTTCTCCACCTCTCTAAAGCATGACCTCCAAATGGCCCTTATGCTTCTGAAAAGTCATAAATGAACCTTAGATGAAAAATAAGATGCTCATAGATAGGTACTGAAAGGAGTAAGACAAGAATAAAAAAGAAACAGATGTACTACAGATTTATAACTGACTTATCTGCAAGTTATTCTTATGCTCATTGGTGTAGCAGAAGAGAATCCCTCACCCTGAAGTGAGCATTTAGAGAGTGGAAGAAATAAATTCACATATTCTATTTTCCCCCTAGAAAAAGGGCCATCTTATGTTTTAAATGTTCCACCCACTCCCCCACCCCCCCAAAACACTGGAATTGTAATTGGCATTTTGCAGTAAGGGAACTGATATGTGGAGAGTTCATCCCTACTATGGTGAGATTGCTATGGATTTCAATGGAGCAGAGTCAGATGTGAAGCAATTTGCTCCTGAGTGTGCAAGAATGTGAAGCAGAGCTAGGAATAGAACTAATTCCTTGGACTATGTCTGTAAAAATGTGGTTAAATTCCTGGGAAGCAGTGGTTTAGTTGTTAGCATGGTTCCTGGCAGGGTTCAGAGCCATGAGAAAGTGAGGGATAGTCTGGGCCAGGCACTGTCCTCCAGAAAGCAACATGGACAAAGCCAGCATGTTTTGGAGCAGAACAGTGTTTTCCTATGTGAACTGACTTGAGCTGTTTGCCCTTAGCCATAGCGAACTATCGGCCTTTGAATGCTAAACCGTTCTTTCTGTTCAGCCCAGGTGGTAATATGCCTTGTTTGAAGTTCTTAAGCAAGACCAGTATGTGGGACAGGAACTTAAGAAAATATGTCATTAATACTATTACCTTTTCAGTTCTGTGGTGCACCAGTTGTCAATGCTTTACTTGTGCTTTCTTTTTACTGACTTCTCTCCTCTCTCTTATTCTTATTTTTCTTGTGTGATTTTTCCCCTCCACTCTGTGCAGGTACTCTGTGAGCAATAACAGTTTGCCTCGACAGCCCCACAGCACTGAATAAATGGACTGGTCTCACTAATCCCACATATAGGCAATTGGATGGGAATTAAAATATCATGGGTTATAAGACTACCAAATTCCTATAGAGAAAGCAATGATCTCTTTTATATCCTCACACTTTTAGGACTGTGGACACATTTTTGCCAGACTCCATTTTCCAAACAGGAAAAGTGTTACCTGATGCCTTTGTCTCGTTGACAGTTCTTAATAGAAAGATCTGCAGATGGACGTATAACTGCATTTATGAGTATTTATTTTTTTTTTCTTTGAACACGCAAAGATTTATTTTGCATTGATAATTAGGTATTTTAGTTTCTGGGAATTATCTGAGAATTATAATTAAGAAGTTAACAGTTAACAGTTAACAGTTAACATCACTGTCAAATGTGATGTTAACTAATTTATTATAAATCTATTAGGAAAGTTCTAGCTGTTCGTCCTTGTACACAGGACTAGGAACAACAGGAAAAAAAGGAAAATAATAAAAGCTTAAAACTAATACTAAACAGTATGTGACCCTTTTATCATCATAATGTTTCATGATTCTAGAATTCAGTAGCAAATCTGACATGGAGGTTCTGGAAGTATATGGAAATTGGCCTGTCACACAAGAAGCATGTGATGAGTGGGGTTGGAATAGGAAACCTGGGTTGAGCTTCCAAAATAATTACAAACCCCAAATGGGAACTTGTCAGCTGAAAGAAACAGTGGAAAGGAAAGTTCTCTATATATTCATTGCTAAGAGGATGACTGTGGCATGAGTGGGAATAAATTGTGAAAAAAGGCAAACAGCTGAGGGACATCAGATAGTAAGCATACAAGGTGCTGAGCATGTCATATGATGAACATTGTTTACAATAGTTGCTGTGAAGAAAAAAGAGCTTCAAAGCAAAAAACAACTTGCAGAGACAGTTACTGTATCACAGAAATAGAGAAGTTGCTTATGACTCCTCATAAAACAGATTTGACTTGCTCACTTGAGCAGAGCCAAGATTAAGAGAAAATACATTTCTGTCAATTAGCACATCAGGAGTAAAAGCATCTCCTAAGTTCAGATATTTTAGTTAAAGGTCAATCTTAGCACAAGAACAAATGGGTATAATCTAATTTTCTATGAATTTGGATTTTGGTTTAGTTAGTACAAGGTTTAAGTTTTTACAACTTTCTTGTGCCAAACAGAATGAGAATAAGATACTCAGTTAAGGACAGACTTTGGTTAATTCATGAAAGGTATACATGAAAGATTATATGATGTTGCTGCCTGTGACGTGAAAGAACAGGGACAGATTATCCAGGAAATCCACTTTGATATTCTACTGAACATTTACAAAGGTGTATTGTGCACAGTACTTCTAAGAGACTACACTGGCTGCTCTTCTCTGCTGAAGACAGAGGAATAGGTAAATGTAGTAATTTGTGACTCTGAATCCTACTTTAAGATCTCTCTTCCTCGGAATGTGTCCTATCACTAAACTACTGAAGAGGATGTGAACAGGCTTTGAGGCTCTAAATCCCTATTTTGCAGAGGTGCTTAGACCCAGTTTTGCAGATGTACGTTTATCCAATGGGCTTGTGTTTCCTCTCGAGTGCTGGTGGCTAGGATGTCAGAGCCTCTCCTTTCTATCCTCAGTGTACAGGGTGCCTAACTTGGCTGTACAACCTCTCTAGCCCTTGGACTGGACACCTGACTCCTAAATATTGCACTGTGCAATATCGCATCACCTGTAAGGCCTTATTCCAGATCCACTTTTTCCCAGAAGTCGATTCACTGTGTTGTCTGAGGATTCAATGCTGCTCTGTGTTAATAAAAACCATACCTGGATAGGTAGGTTTGTGTTTCAGTAACATTAAATCTAATTCTGGCCTTTGAAGTATAGTACACTCCGACAGGAACGCAGATTTATATGTGTGGTTACGTAAAACTGTTGCTAGAAATTTGGTGAATGGCTGAGAGCGAGCTCCACATTTGATGGACAAGTTATGAGTTGCTAGGATAAATACCTGTAATGGACCATTGTCCCTATGTCAGTGAGAAGTTTTTTGACCAACTTTTCAACATACAACTCTCCAATTTCAGCTGGTATAAGGTGATGCTGAGCCACGGGCTTCCTAAGTGGCTAATTCATATCCATTGAGAAGACGGCCCTTAGCAACTTCTTTTCTCAGTTTAACTTCCAAATTGCTTACAGGATTTTTCTTTTAACCATTTTCTGTTCTAAATAATGGATTCTATGACAAAGATTGATTGTCCTGGCAGAGTTATGTTCATTGATTTTTAGGAAATGGCTTCCCCACTCAGTTACTGCTTGAAGAACAAAATAGTAGCTTCAGTCACATTATTTTACAGCTGTGTTTTGTACATGGTTTACATGCACCTTAATATCTACCCATCCCTATCTATCTATCTACTCCACCCTCTCTGCTGAATTTGCTACTCGTGATAACAACAGGGGGAAGGTTGGTTTGAGCAGAGAGAATGATAACCATTTTTTAAAGTATTGCTGGTTCTACCTGTTTCTTTCTCCTGTTGTGCTAGTGAATAACACCATTTGTGTTGGCATATTTAGCAAGCACTAGAAAGAAGACAGAACTCGGCGTTAGGATTGGCTACAGGTTCAGCAAAGCCAAAGTGGTTGAGGTAAAACGCAATACAAAATGGGGTGCTTTTTCTGATTTCTCTGTTGTTTAATATTTCTTTCAGTAGACTTCCACTTTAAGATAACTGCAATATTACTCTAGCAGACTTTTTCAGGTGAAATTTTTAAGATGACATCTGTGATATTTAGGAGGGTGAACACCATCATCAGAGCATGATTTGCTGCAACCTTTTTTATGGTGACCTGAGGCAGTCTGACATTCATAAAAGCCATACACCATGTCTTTGGGAAAGGCTGCCCTTAGGTACATGAAAAAAACAATTATTTCGAGAACTGCTCTTG
The DNA here is from genome assembly GCF_000690775.1 of Eurypyga helias. Classification (NCBI taxonomy): domain Eukaryota; kingdom Metazoa; phylum Chordata; class Aves; order Eurypygiformes; family Eurypygidae; genus Eurypyga; species Eurypyga helias. The sequence goes on along the minus strand of NW_010263696.1, from coordinate 35,244 downwards.
AATAGACCCTCAGAAGACAGAGGGTAGGAGAGCAAAGAGAGACTCTCATAGAACACCCTACTCATGATGTTGTGAGGATGGTGACATAGCAGCACCTTGGCCTTGCATACTCAACAGCACGATCATGGCTGGCGCCGTAAAGCAGTAGTGTAACTGTGATGTGGCTGTGTGACAGGTATGGCATAACCTCTCATTTGCAGGTTTTTCATGCCAATAATTATTCATCAGGTGACACTGGAATAGGGGTAACTGGGAGAAAAAACCTCATGTGAACAAATATGGATGTCCTGCATGCACCTAGAGACTTTCTAAGGGAAGGGCCAGAAAGCTCCTTTGCACACCGCTGACCCACCTGACTTACTGTGTAGGATTCAGGGACCGCCTTGGACTGTTGGGGTGTGCTTGGCAAAAGAAGATGAACAGAAACGGGGTGCAGCTGTTCTAGAGAATAGCAGAAGCTCCTGTAAGAAAATGCCACGTGCCATTTGATTTCCTGCATGAGGGTGTGAGACTTACAACACCTGGCGGTGGGACAGGGGATGTACTCACACCTCCTGCTCCGGACTGACAGGAGCAGGCACAGGAGCCTGCTCCAGTGACTACCCAGAGTGTCACCAGCAGCCCACAGCCTGGGGATGGAACATGCCACACTGGCCAGAATGAGGGTGGAGGTGGCCAGCAGTGGGCCTTAGGGAGAAGGATAAAAGAAATAACAACACAGTGGCTGCTCTTGCGGGAGGGGAGGACAATGAGTTGTTCTGCATTGTGGTTAAACCAAACCATTAAATACCCCCAGTTTCACAAACTTCTCCAGTCTGCATCTGTAAATCCTCTAATATCTGCTAAATCCTTTTGTTTCCTATTCTTTGTCTTCCCATACCATTTCTCTGCTTTGTCTTTGTTCAGTGCCCCATAAAAAGTGAACTCTGGACAGTAGGAGCTGTTGTTTTTGTTACACATCTGTACTATTCTAGGCAAAATGGAATAACAAAAAAACCCTATTTTAAGTATTCTCTAAATGATAATGATAGCAATAGATAATGATTAATTTTAAGTTGAGACCTAATTAAAAATCAGTGTTAGAATCCAGGTGCTGGACTAGGGATGGTAATTATTCACAAGGAAAACAGTCCTGCTCAGGGAGTTATGGACCTGTCTAATTTTAACCATTTTTTCCTGGAGATTAGGACACTGAAAATTGATTGGGTTTTTACATTGCTGGATAACTTAGATACTTGATTAACTTCTACTTCAGGTACTGAGAGACAAACAATTCCCACCATTCTCTTGAACTTAATGAAGGATTAACCTTGAAGCTGACTTTTCCACCGTACCTCCCTGGTCTCCCTTTGGCCTGCACACTGGATGTTTAGGAGTGGCTTTGCTGCATCTGAGCAGACACTGTACTCCCCACTTCCTTGGCTTCATTGCATCCTCAGGTGACAGCTACCTTGTGACTCAAGAAGGTGACTGAGGAGTAAGGAGACATGGCCATGAGATGAGATGATGCTGCAGGTATGGGAATTAGGAGATAAAGAGGGTCTAATATCCCAGAATATCACTGAAGACTATTTTTTGTAGAATGTCACTGAGATACGGATGGGAAGGGGTCAGAAGTCTGGAGGGGACCTGGAAATGGTTGAAGAAGGTTCAGAGCTTAGGTGGAAAGTGAAAGCCTTATATCAAGGACAAAGTTTTAGTCTGCTCACTGCTAATGGCAAAATGTTTTGAGTACACTTTTCTGGGTCACATTAGAAGTTAAAAAATAAATTAAATGTCTAGTCTTAATTACACAGGTGGGTTATGTGTCCCATCAGTAAACATACTTACTTTAATTGGCTCACATTTTCTTTATGTGGTCAAGGTGTTCTTCACTTCTTCACAAAGAGTGTGAAATAATGAGATAGATAAGGAATGACTGTTTAGTAGAAGCTTCCCTTTGAAAAAACAAAAATGTAACAAGGGGTAGTAAGGCAAATCTGTTTTTCTCCAAAATTAGCTTGTTTCCTGTAAGCTTTTCTTATACAAGCAAAGTATAGTCAATTAAAAGCTAATAGATAGTAATAATTGCCACTTTTCAGTTTAATACTGTCTACTATGCCTGTATGGCAGTTGGATAATTAGAGAGGGCTAATTAAACAGTACAGACATGTTTCTAAGTTCTTAATAATCAAAGAGGAGTAATACACTGAGGTAATAATAGATGGTGTTTAATATTTGCCTTGGCCAATGCCTGGTCCCAAAACAATAAGTCTTCAGAAATTTTGTTATAGAAATAATCACTGATATTCATCTTCATGTAAGACAAATTGCATAGGCTAACAGAAAGAATTAGGTAAGCTTTCATGTAGAAATGCCACATGTCAAGTGCTGAATTTGGGAAGTGACTGCTGCTGCTGTAAGATGCTGTTGTTCAGCAGAAGCAGGTGCCAGAGTGGTATTCCAAGCCATGGAATACTACATGGTAGTCTCCATGTAGTGAGGTGGTTTTGCTATCTTTGACTGTCTAGTTCCCCAGAAAAAGGGTATTTTGTTTATGCCTTGACATTGCCTCATTATATAAGAACACATTGAAAGAGGTGAGAGAGTGAAAAAAGGAGTGTATTTTGTACGTTCCCCTGGACCTGGCCTGGGTTTGATATGTGTGTAATTTTTCACGCTAAAAAATACAAAATGTTATGAAGTCAGAATAGGTGGTTGTCATTGCTTAGTTTGGCTGGGCAAGCACAGCTCATGCCATACTAAGTTCTCTCCTTTTGAAGTTTTAAAAGATTGTATGCAAAAAAATAACAATAACAATATATCTCTAATGGTCCAGGGTAAGTTCTTCTAATAAATTAAATATTAAGGAAGTTTACCTTAATTCTAACCTGAAATGGCATATGGTATGGAATATCCCTTTGGTCAGTTGGGGTCACCTGTCCCAGCTGTGTCCTCTCCCAGTTTGCTGTTCACTGCCAGCCCACTCACTGGTGGGGTGGAGTGAGGAGCAGAAAAGGCCTTGACTCTCTGTAAGCACTGCTCAGCAGTACCAAAACATCCCTGTGTTATCAACACTGTTTTCAGCACAAATCCACAGCATGGCCCCATGCCAGCTACTCTGAAGAAAATTAACTCTAAATTTCAGAGACTAAAAGGTAGTAGCTGGAATGGGGCCATACCGTATGGCATCATGATCAGCATATAAAGCTGGGGGAAGAAGAAGGAACAGGGAGGACATTTGGAGTGATGGTGTTTGTCTCCCCAAGTGACCTGTACATGTGATGGAGCTCTGCTTTCATGGAGATGGCTGAACAACACCTGCTGCCAATGGAAAGTGGTGAATGAATTACTTGTTTTGCTTTGCTTTTGTGCACAGCTTTCACTTTACCTACTGAACTGTCTTTAACTCAACCCACAGATTTTCTCATTTCTACTCAGAATCAGAAGATTCTCTCCCTGACCCCACCATGGGGGTAGTGAGTGAGAGGTTCTGTGGGGCTTAGTTGTGGGCTGGGATTAAATCATGACACTCATTCAAATAAAAATTCAATCCCAAAAATTCCAACAGAGGTTTTAACATTAGATCAAGGCTTTCTAATGAGCCACAATCCTTTGTCCCTAGCTGTGATCCACCTCAGTGTAACTAATTATGCTGCTTCTTTTGTTGCCTCAGAGGAAGGCAGCACCTCTATTCTGTTCCTGAAAATTAACTGTGCATTGAGACAAAAATACACCCATCATGCAAATATGGTAAAAACAAATGCAGTCAGCAGACAACCACAAATCTTTATCAATCAGCTTTAGAAATTCCAGTAATTTAAAAATCCAATCCTTCACAGCTTGCGATTAAAGAAGTCATTTCTGTTTTCTTACTGCTCAGCCAACCAAAGTGAGCTCCTGAATTACTCTCTGTAAGGTCTGTCCTCAAACTCCATCATCACTCCTATGATTCTTTAAGTCAGTGTATCCAAATCTGTCGTGGATCCAGAAGTAGGCACTGTATATAGTGGTCAGAGCTACTTTAAACACACATATATAATATCATATAACCCAAATCATCATGTTCAGCTGAAGATGTCATCAGGCCTTTGGTGACAGTGTCATCTGGGAGATTGCACTTAGTTCAGCACCTGCCATGCTGTCAACTCCATTTCAGGATGTTTCTCAAAACTGAGTCTTACAGCCAGTACCTGTGGACAACATTCTTTTTTCCTGGATGTCCTTTTATATAATTCCAAAGCAGGCATTGCTTCCTTGCTTCCCAGCTTTCCAAGTAATCCAGGTATTACTCTCTCACTGTCTTCCTCTGTGGTTTATCACTTGCCCCTTTTCCATCTCAGTTTCAAACTTTGGATTTTTTGTCTTTGGACCAAAACCAAACTGTGCAGGGCCCTGTAAAAATATCTTTCATAAAAGCTGAAGGTCATTCTTTACGTGCAGACACTGCTTTAAAAGGAATGTTAATTTAAACATTGTGTTTTTGTTTAAAACTGTTTCTCTGTTGTTACAAGTAACCCTTTCCGGGGAAAAAAGAATAATAAATTCTCTAGGGTTTTCCAGTTTTATTATTCTGCATGTTTTGGAAGTGCTCTGGATACAGTTGATTTCCCCATATTCCTATGTCGTCCATTAAGTCCTCCTATAAATGCTTCAGCACATGCCTAACTTCACTCATGGGAAGTGGCCACATGTCAGTAAAGGGAACAATTCACATAAAAAGAATTCTGCACAGGATTTTAGCAGATTGTTTTCAATGGCACATCTAGGAGTGGACTAGGGAGTATTTAACATAAAGAAATGAAATTACACATTACAAAGCTAGTCAGACCTAAGATGGCATTTTAAAAAATGACCTAGTTTTGTCACTTCTTCCAACTGTGATTTTAAAAAAGGATTATTTATACCTTGATTTTTCAGGTTTCTATGTCTAGACCCACATCTGCAAATAAAGCAGGCTGGGGACTGCTTCTAGCCCTGAAGCCAACCAGCATGACAAAGTTTGTGTCTTGCATGTCCTAAAAGAGGGCAATTGTCCCCTGGAAGTGCTGCCTGGTCACGGTATCTGGGTCTTTCCCTGGGAGGTTGTTAGTTGACCTAGATGAAAACCACGCTATGGACCATGCTCACATGCTCAGACCTGCACGTCCTATTTAGTGCTTAAATATAGGTGTTGATTTTGACTCTCTACCTTTACTTTAGCAGACATACCCCCTCCTATTTTGTTATACTAATCAGCAATTAGCTTTTAAATTCTTAGCCTGCTAATTGTAAACGACAGGGATTTGTTCTGAGGGAAAGATTCTTGAGTCTATGACAAGGCATCACTGCCAGGGGGTAAAAAAGTGATTACAAATATATACTTGTATCTTAGCAACCATTGAGAGCTCCCCTTTCTAATTAATACTGTACAGTTCTTTGAAAACCTTATTAGTTCACAGTAATGAAAGATCAATTAATCTCAGTTAAAAATTGATGGTATGAGTAATTTTTGTGAAAAAACTGTGTTTAATGTTAAGTCAAGCAAACAAGTCTTTTTGTTTTATCATCTATTTTTATAAAAAGCTTGAAAATACTCAAACACAGAACATGTGTGGAAAACAGAGACAAGTTTTTCTTCACTTGGTAGCTCAGTTCCTGCTTCATGCTCTTTGAAATTCTAGTAGCATAAATAGGTTACCCATGAAAGGTGTGATGAAGGAGTCTCTCTTGCTTTATCAACCAACAAGCAAAAGCAGAAACGAGAGAGAAAATAAGGTTTTCTCAATCCTCCCAGTTTACAGAAGTGTAATGACATTTCATTGTCATTACTAAACCCGTCTTCTTATATAGGGAGTGCCTTAGACAAAGCCAAAGCTGAGGAAATAGGCTTTAAGTCAGTGGATGATGCATATGTGAACTATAGTTTCAGTAGTAAACTCAAGAACATGATTTTATGACAAGAAAATATTTGGGTTTATATACAAACATAGAGATATCCATATAGCTATCACTGCAGGAGTGGGACTTCGTAAGTGCTGTGACACATTTATACCACTATCTATCATAATATATCTTCTCTAAGGTAACAGCAGGTGGTGCTGGTAGAGAGTTCCAAGCCCTGCTCCCTTGTTAATGTGTAAAAGTCCAGCCTGGGGAGGAGAATAGTGTGTGCACAGGCCTCGGGTAGATGTTGACTGTTCAGAATGAGTGGGTTTTTTCCTGGCATCATCTTGAATTGGGTTAGGTGCTGTTCAGGTGTTAGATTAATATTGTATTAGACTGCAGCACTGCACTGGAACACTTCAGAGGAGAAAAAAACCACTGTCAGCCAACAAAGAGATCATTGTTCTGAGCTTCTGAGCTTCTTCTGTCTTAGGACTGTTGCATAGGTGTTAGGATAAAGTCACAGACAGGATAAACACAGAACAAGGACTAAGGCACTCTAAGTGTTTGCAATCTGGTCTGAAGTGTCTCCGCTCCTTCTATATTGTATGATGAGAATTGGTTATCTAAGAGGAGGAAAGCACTTTCTTCCTATATTGTATGATGAGAATTGGTTACCTAAGAGGAGGAAAGCACTGCTGCTTTCTGTCAGAGGCAGATCCTGAATTGTCTGAAAAAGCCCATTTCCCTGCAGAAAATTATTTTTGTCTGAGTTGCAACAGTAAGCAGCCAGCAGCAGCACCTGGTGTAGTTTTGTAGTTTGGTGGTACTTCTTCCAGCCAACTCAGATAAGAGGATGTTTTCTCCTCCTGGGAGTGAGGACAGGAACATAAAACCTCTACTCCAGTCATGCACTCCAGTTTGCAGTAGTTGTTGGTTTGGGGATGGCTCTGACACGTCATTTCACAGAATGACAGAATAATTGAGGTGGGAAGGGACTTCTGCAGCTTGCCTTATCCAAACCCTCCGCTCAAAGTAAGGTCACCCAGAGCTATGTCCAGACAGGTTCTGAATATCTTCAATGGTGGAGGCTCTACAGTCTCCATGGGCAACCAATGGGAGATTGGGCTTGTCCACTCTCACAGGGAAAAATGTTTCCTGTTTCAGTGGGAACTTCTGTGTTTTAGTTTGTGCCTGTTGCTTCTTTTCCTGACACTGAGAAGTTCCTGGCTCTATCTTTAATCTTCCCCCTACTCAGGTATTTACACATTGATGAATTTTACCCTGAGCCTCTTCTCTAGGCTGAACAGTCCCAGATCTCTCAGTCTTGCCGTATATGAGAGAGTTCAGGTCCCTTAATTATCTTGGTGGACCTTCTTTGGACTCTCTCCAGCATGTCCATGTCTCTTGTACTGAAGAGTCTAGAGCTGTGTGGCCTCACCAGGCCTGAGTAGAGGGGAATGATCATCTCCCTCATCCTGCTGGCAATGTAGCCCAGGAGGCTGGTGGCCTCCTTGTCAAAAGGGCCCACTGCTGGCCCATGTTCTACTTGGTGTCTACCAGGACCCTCAGGTCCTTTTTCACAAGGCGATTTTCCAGCTGTCCTGCCCCCAGAATATACCAGTATACCCCTAAACAAGGTAAAGTTGTATCATAGGAATAATTTAACATCAAAGAGAGCATGTAAGGTGACAAAACTTGGTATACTAATATCTATTTGTTGTCCCAAGTAACACTCTGCAAACTGTGTCTGTGATAAACCAAATCTGTGTTGCTGTGAATGGAGAGACAGTACTAGGGGAAAACACACTCACTGGCTGCCAAAATTCTTTTGCAGTTTCAAATAGAAATAGCTCTTATAGAGATAAATGTCTATTTATCAAACAGGATGGTTTATCAGACATTACTTGGGGGATCTGGAGGAGTTCTGCTTGTTTAAAGGTGGAAACATTGGATGCATGGCTAGTAAAATCAACTGGGGTGACAAATGTGGTAAATTATTGTTAGCTATGGGAAATGAAAATGGGAATGTCACTTGCTGTCTGGCTCAGAGAGCAAGGTGATAGACTATTCTACTAGAACATTACAGAAACTGATTTTTATCTCTGGTAAAGAAAAGCAAGAAGTATCTTACAAAAATGCTAAAATTCTAGGTAGCTTCCTATGTGACATTTTATCTAAATCTTCCTGAAGGGTCTTATAGAACTGAAGCCTGAATTGTGCCAATAAGCTCCCGAGTAACAGATGAATTTTTGTATTAGGGATAGATAACTTCCTTTCTTTCTCAGCTTGAATAACAGCAGTTTGTGCTCTAGGAGAAACAAGCTGTTTAAACTCAATTTTCACAATCGCTTTCCATTATATATATTTATATATCCGTCAGTTAATCCACAAAGTCTCTACACTCATGAGTCTTCCTAATGTTTGATTACAATCATGTCATATCTATATATACCTTCTTATTAACATTGCTAAATACGCCTTCATAATATCTAAAATGAAAATAAGCAGAAGGTGCCAATACTTCTTGTCCCTACCGAAGCATAAAGGTAGAATATTATCCTAATTCTAGATACTATAGAGTGTAATCCTGCAAAGATGCAGGAGCAGAAGGAAACCCAGAGAAACTGAACATAGTGGCAGCTATCAAGGGCAAGAATATCCTATGATCTCTTGAGTAATCATGGAATTAATGGAAGATGCATACACTATTCTACAGACTCTGTTGCAGCCTGTTCGCTTTTTTTTTTCTTTTCACACATTTTCCATAATGAAAAATAATTTGGAACTTAGCAGGACTATTTTCAGCTGAAGGAACTATAGTACTGCTGCAGCCAGCAGAGCAGCGGGAAGAATAAGCAGTAACTCAGCACTGAGTCCTAGGAAGTCTGTGGAGGAGTGGGATTCAAAGAAACCAAACAAAATCCAAAAGAAACTGTGTATTAAAAAGAGCACTGAAAAGGAACATAAATACACCTCTCATTCTCTCTTACATGAATTACTTTTCCATTGAAAGGGATATAATACTATTTGTAACCCAATGTACAGCCAGAATTATATTAAAAAAAACCCCAAACCCTCTTTTCTCTGTAATGTTATATGAGAACACTAAAAAGTTATGCTCCTTTCTGGATATCTCTTTTCTTTCTCCCACTGTTACACTCAAGTCCAGAGAGCATAACTGAGCTAGTGTTTTAGATAGGCAAAGTTCCTGTTTTAAATTATTTGCAACTTAAAGTGTTAATCCTACATCGGTTAAATATGATCTTAACTTCATCTGTAATTTGGAAAAGTCCATGTAATATGATATATAAATGCTGTTAGGCAGCAGTAATTAACTAACACTTCAAGATGCCAGACAGGAAGGCCTGTTCTGCCATACCCACAAGAAATATCGCAAGCAGGCAAAACAGCAAATGGACTGTAAGCAATTAGTAAGGGAAGAACAGAAAGTGTAGCCATGTATGTTGTTATGCCTTCACGTAGGTCAGGGTGAGTTGAAATTTTAGTAATTCTATTTCCTCCATCTTACAAGGCTATAGCAGAACTGAAAGATGTTAAGGAAGAGGTTGCAGGATGTTTAAAGTTAAAAATTGTCGTCCGTATTTTGAACAGGCAAGGCTCTTCAAGCAGCCCTGGATAAGAATGGGCATTTAGTGAGGTCTGTAAAATCATGAATGACATCGAAGGGACTTTCATTATCCCACATATATGAAACGATTTGTCCTTTACGAGCTTATCCTGAATTAGCTGTGAGTACACAAGTGGAACTGATGTTGGTTTAGTTAGCATTGATGGCTACAGTCCTTGATGGTCCTAAGTCACTGAGGCTGAGTTGTCCAGTCCTCCAAGTTCTTTGATGTGGGAAGCCAGAACTAAAGTGAGCTGTGTTCCCCATTTTCTTTCATCTATCCTTGAAGTTCTATGCTTTTCTGCCCCATCCTCCAAACAAAATGGGTGATATCATCTGTTGTTGATATTTTGGTTTTGGGATAAGGCCTAATACCAGAATTGCTTATTTTGAAGGAATTCTGGTTCCAACGGACACCCTTCCTGCCTGCGCTATGTCCTTAGTTCTTATATGGCAGATTTTACTACTTGCACATGATTTTCTATGGATCCCATTTCTGGTGCCACATCTCAAGTCACTTCAGATATCTTGCTCTGTGTTATCGACCCTATGGCTGCAAGAGGCCTCTGCTTCGGCTACAGGTTAACTAGTGGATAGCACATTCATAGACAACAAAACCAGGCAATTTTTCATAAAACCTGTGAACCCCCTTGTCATAAGGTTTTCTCAGTGCTAAAGCTATGTAATTAAAAAGAATTGGCAAGTTCATAGATCAGAAATTTATCAAAGGCTATTGAACGTAATAGATATCCTAAAATACATGACACATCTTTACAGAGTTGGCAGATATGCCACAGAACCCGTAGGAGACCTGTGCCCTCCTGGAGCAGCAGCTGGGTGACAAGCAAGATGTACCCAGTGATATGAAATAGCAGCAGACACCTACGTTTAAGTACCTGAATCCCATCCCAGCTGTATCAAAAAAATCGGAGAGACTGTTGGAGGCTATGGACCTGTCACAGTGTCAGACAGATGGACCTAACTCAGTCCTACTGGTTTTATGTCATGTGAATCTTGACAGGGAATGAAGAGGGAAGATCTCTGGGGCACGGGCTGAGGTTAGTCTGAAGCGACAGCATTACAGCCAGGCGCGGTCTAAATCCAGGCAAAATCAATGGTAGGGGAAATGTGGTGAAGCTGTTGGCTGAGGGAAAGATGTATCGTTAGAAGCTGAAATATAGCTGGCTGTCAGGTTACTGACCTAGGGGATGCACTGTAAATCACAAATGGGAAACCTGGGACAGCCAGCCGCAGCTCAGTCTATGGACTTGAGCTGCAGGATGGCCGAGTCCTGCTGTGCCGATGAGCAGCACGTCGCATGCTCCTTGGCACTGAGGCTCAAAAAAAGGACCTGAGCAGTGTAGCTGGTGCTCAGCCTGTGGAGAATGGAACAGCCCAGGAACAGCCCAGGAAAAGGAGCAGACTGTTGTTTAGTAATCAGCTTGTGGAAGAGGCACACATGAAGACAATTACTCTTTGAGTGAAGCCACCCAAAAAACAGGTAGGGCTGATGTCAAGCTGTGACTCCAGTGATTTGCTTAAGGACTTTTAACTGGATGGTGAACGTCTGCAATTTGTCTGAAAAAGAAAGGCATTCAAGGCCCTTTTACTGGTTGTGTGTGCTTTCTCTTTTCATCTTTAATATCTTCAGAAGAAATCAGCCTCCCCAGTAATTTGTGTGAGAGAAGCGTCTGTGGTTTTGACTGATCCTGTCCGTGGTCTGAATAAAAGATCAAATTGCTGGTGAGTTGTGAGACCCAGTACACCCATGGAAAGAGCTGAGACCATCAGTCCTACAACAGCACAACACTAAATAATGTGCAGACCAGATTTCTAATGATGGTCAAAGATTTTATGGTCAACAAAATTGTAGGCAATCTGCATAAACGGAAGCTGATCTTCTTGTTGCCAGTGCAAATATAGAAGCAGATGTGGAACTGTGGTTAGTGGACTTGCCCCATTTTACAAAGAAAATAAAGGACAAATAAAAATCAGGTCCAAGTGTATTGCAAGAAATTCCTCTAACATAGGAGGAAATAAATAATTCAGTCCTCTCATAAGGTATTACAAAGTCTAACTGAACTCCTGATTATTACCTTCCTTTCTCTAGCTGATAGAGTTAAAAAACTTAATTTCAGTGCTGGTACTTTTATTGTACAAGTCTACCTGGCACTGTTCCACTGTACAAAATGGAAATAACAGCAAGACTGGAAGTATCTGAATCTGTCAAAAGTAAAATTCTTTTAAACAGAGTATTTAGGAGCATATATTCTGGTAATTACTTGCTGTGATACTGATATTTTCAGTTGAAAGACAGATGTGAGTACAAGAAGAATATAGACTGAGGGGAATTTTGCAATATAAAGAAAAATACCTTAACGTATGATCTGAAATGAAGAAAATATTATGGGCCCTGGGTTTGATACAGTTGGCTGGATTTTGTTCCTAGTTACACCAGTTTAAATGCTGTCTATTCATCTTAAAACTATGCCAGTAAATGGAATCAAGGTCTTTTCAGTTTTGTCTGTGTACTTATAGAGGTTTACTGTCTAGAGGAAATGAACTCTAGACAAGAGTATGAAACTCTCTCTTGATACAAGTTATGGCTAGGTGAACAATGGTTCTGCCATTCCCTTTGGATCTCATCTGGTTTTCATTGATGTCAGTGGTAAGACTCTTGTGGCCACTGGAGGAAGTGGGGTTGCAACCTAAATTGCTGTAATCCAAAATATTATTGAACAAGTATCATCGTATAAGTTATACTTTAACTGGCACATCCATTCTTAAAATTAGATGCTTGTCTGTGTGAGCACTAAGTAGATGAATATATAATGCTGATATGATAACAGAAGGTCTTATGTCCACAAGATTAACAATGATGAATATCTTAAGGTCTATGGCCAAAAGCACTAATAACATATCCTTAACCAATCTCAAGGGGAGTCAGTGTTTTCTGAAAACAGAGGAAATATGTCTCCAAAAAGTCTTTTTTTTCAAATAGACTGATAGGAGTGCTTACAGCACTCTTTGAGGAAACCTGGTGCAAACGTCTGAGAACTCTCCCTGCTCTTACTTTGCCTACAAACTTTCGGGTGATTTAGCCTGAAAGGGAGGCAAGTGCTCATCAAACTGTTCAGAAATTCAGAAAGGGAGACAAACAGAATGAAAGAGGGACCTTGAAAGACTGGAGAGGTGGGCTGGGGCCAACTTCATGGAGTTCAACAAGCTCAAGTACAAGGTCCTGCTCCTGGGTCAGGGCAATCCCAAATAGAAATACAGGCTGGGTGGAGAGTGGATTGAGAGCAGCTCTGAGGAGAAGGACTTGGGGGGTACTGGTGAATGAAAAGCTGAACATGAGCTGGCAGTGTGCGCTGGCAGACCAGAAAGCCAACTGTATCCTGGGCTGTATCCAGAGAAGTGTGGCCAGCAGGTCGAGGGAGGGGATTTTGCCCCTCTGCTCTGCTCTCCTGAGACCCCACCTGGAGTGTTGTGCACAGCTCTAGGGCCCTCAACATAAAAAGGATATCAACCTGCTGGAGTGAGTCCAGAGGAGGCCACGAAGATGATCAGAGGGCTGGAGCACCTCTGCTATGGGGACAGGCTAGGAGAATTGGGTTCAGCCTGGAGAAGAGGAGGCTCCAAAGAGACCTCATTGCAGCCTTCCGGTACCTGAAGGGGCCTATAAGGAAGATGGGAGGGGACATTTTACAAGGTTCTGTAGTGGTAGGACAAGGAGTAATGGGTTTAAATTGAAAGCGGGGAGGTTTAGATTAGATATCAGGAAGAAGTTCTTCATGGGGAGGGTAGGGAGGCACTGGAACAGGTTGCCCAGAGCAGCTGTGGGCCATCTTCAAGGCCAGGCTGGATGAGGCTTTGAGCAACCTGGTCTAGTGGAAGGTGTCCCTGCCCATGGCAGGGGGCTTGGAACCAGATGATCTTTAAGGTCCCTTCCAACCCAAACCATTCTATCATTCTATGATTCTATGAAACTCAGATTCTGTTCAGGATCTGAGCTACTCACTGACATATCTTGTGTTATTAGATTGCAACATCTATTTTTCCAATGTGGCAGTGAGATTCAATGCTCACAATATGCTTTAAGATCCAAGAAAAAAACCTCTTGCTTTGTGTGCTGGGTTCAGTCAGGAAAGAGTTAACTCACTTTACTGGCGGCTAGGAAGCTGTGTTCCTGGATCCAGAGAGAAGCACTGATTAGGTCTTAGCTGGCACTAAGGAATGCCTGCACCAGATTCAAGGTCTTCACTTCTGACCCTGCAGCTGCGTTCCCAGCTCTCGCGGTCTCGCTACAGGCCGTGCTGGGACACACAGTTCAGGCACCTGACCCAAACTGACCAAGGAAGTATTTCATTCCATAGTACATCATGCTCAGGGCAGAGGCAAGGAGGGGGTCTGGGAGCCATTACTCTCTCTCCCTGACTCTCTCTCGTTCACTCCTGTACCTTTGCTAACCCTCTCCCTGACTCCTGTGTTACCTGCTTTGCTAGCTCCTGCTCTGGCTCGTTCGTGAGGGAGTTGGTGGGTTTGTTTATTTTTTCCCGGTCGTTCTATTCCTGATAAGGTTCACTCAGAATCTGCTGCGCCAGCTCTTGGGCTTTGGCCCTCGGACTGTGGCCACTCTCGGGCTGTGGCTCTCGGGCTCTCTGGCTCTGACTCTCATTACTCAGCACCTGGTTGTGCATTGGTCAGTGGGTGGTGAGCAACTGTATCATAATTGTATCATTGTGTATCATATGTTTTATGCCGGAGTTAAACCACAACACTGTAATTCTGAATGTTTTATTCTAATACAAATTACAGTTTCATAGCACTCTTTATGGGCCCTGATTAACAAGGTAGCTAAGAGATTTTATATTGTGGTGTAGTGAGATAGCTAGACAAGTAGCTGTAGAGGTTAACACCTCTAGCTGCTGCTCATTTCTGGTGGTGAAAGCTGTCACACAAAAGACTCTGATTCACAAATTAACTTATCTAATGTTTCAGTCAGTCATAAAACCCAAAGTTGCTTCTTGACCTTTGATGAAACCAGTCAGTAACCTAAAACATGCGGTTACTCAGGGGCCACAACATGCCTACCTCATTAGGATAGAATATGAAAACCAGTTTTATTTACAGAGCAGTACATCTTGACTCTTCTAACATTATTTTTTTTCAGATGGATTCAGCCAAATTTCAGCTTCCTCTTTGGGATGCATGAAATCATCCAAATCTAATTATCTATTCACATCCTGAATCAGCTGATATCAGAATGACTGAATATTAGGAGAAAAAATAGACTGAAATTACAGCAATGAAAACCCAGTTTAATGAAGATGAGAATTAGATTCATTGTTCATTGTTGTCATATCTGAATTTCTTACTTTAGAGACAGAATCATTGCCAGATGCTAAGTGTAAAATTGTGACATAATGCAATTATGTATGCTTCATCTCTATCTAGTCAAAAACTTTTTCCATAGACTCAAAGGAATTAATGATGGGAAAGAATACGTATGCCAAACCGTCCACTCGGTAATGTGAGTTTCTCCCTTGCAGACTACTAATAACTGCTTTATACATTGCACTTTATATTATTTCTTCTAATTTCATAGGCCTTGGCAGATGGGAAATGGAAAGGGGTATGTGTTCTTCTCCAACCAATTTGAGATTCTGGTCAGTCTTGGGGACTATCAGCATAAACATGTTTAATGGTCTAATGAGAAAATTTCTGCCCAATATGGCTCTACATATGAATTATGTAATTTATTGCAAAACACATGAGTTCCCTTATGGTGCTTCTGTAATTATATCCTTTGTTAGTGACTCATTCACATAGACATCTATATGCAAAATTATGCTGTAAAGTGCACGCATCTTCACATCTCGGTATGGGAGATGGTCTAAGCAGATTGCATCTTGCTACAGCAACCCCTCTTGACCATCTCTCGTACTGTACCCACTCCATTTTACAGTTTCAATGGGTCAAGATGAAATATAAATGTCTTTGGAACTAAAATTTTTGTTGAATACTTTTTCCACTGAATCAGAGAATGCAAACAGTTTTCACGGCAGCATTTGGATTTTATAGAATGACAGAATGGTTTGGGTTGGAAGGGACATTAGAGAACATCTAGTTCCAGCCCCCCTGCCATGGGCAGGGACACCTTCCACTAGACCAGGTTGCTCCAAGCCTCATCCAGTCTGGCCTTGAACACTTCCAGGGATGGGGCATCCACAGCTCCTCTGGGCAACCTGTCCCAGCGCCCCACCACCCTCTCTGCGAAGAATCTTGATATTTAATCTAAATCTACCTGCTTTCAGTTTAAAGCCACTGACCCATTAAAGACAGATCTCAACAATGTCATTCAAAAGGATACAGGCTGGCATTGGAAGTGATGAATTCACATGATCTTCAGCATTGTAAACAGTCCTTTCAGAGGCTTGGGATTTCTATTTTGAAATAAAGAAGTGTTTTGTGTCTCCTGCTATGCTATTTTCTTTAAATACCAGACGTTGAATGTTTCCAGTTCCAGTGGTTAATTTCATTCAAATGAATGCAAAAGAGAAAATGAGCTGTGTTTGGGGATGTTAGGAAGGTGTTTACTGTGACAAGGAGTCTTTTCTTGAAAAATGCCAGAATGTAATAGTGAAAGGGAAGGCAAAGCTTTCAGCTTGAAGAGATGTTTTAGATTTTTCCCGAAAACAAGTAGAAAATTATTGTTGATATAACAGAAATATTTCTCCTCTGTCAGCAGGTACAGGGTTTGCTACAAGTTCTCAACTTAGGTTAAGCCAGTGCTAGTTGAACTCACACCACAAAAGAAGTAGATGCTGTAATGTGGCCTCATTCAAGGGAGAAGACCACTCGTGTCCAAAAGCAACAGCTTGTTCTCATCCGGAGAATATTTTAATGAATAGCTCAAAAACTGCAGTGACCTGAGATCAGACTGAGTATGGAAGAAAATAATTTGAAGAACCAAGGGCACAGAAATCAGAAAATCTAGAATTTTCAGGATATATATTCTTATATGAGTGAAAGATGGAGGCCCAGTGAGAACCAAGTCCTGGATGGGGTGAAATTTGGCAAAGCAAGAGGTCTAGCGAGCAGGTCTAGAGGGCATCCTTCCTGAGGAACTGTGGGCCAGTAAGTGACTTCTCCGCCCTTGCTTATGCACACACATGGGTAAATTTAGGAGGGAGGTTTCTAAGTCATTTTACTCTGAATTTTAAAAATAAATCATCTCTGATACAAGCCTCGAATTTACTTCAATGTAAAATGCAAAAGTTGGGGGTTTTATTTACTTTTTATTATAAACCAAAATGTTGCAAACTGACTTTATAGGAAGGCTAAGGAAAATCAAATTAAGGCTGTATGAGGACTTTGCTTTAGGAATAAACAGCGTGTGATTTTTCTCAGCAGCCTTATTTGGCACACAAATGTAATTGAATTGCAAAGAACTAATTGCACTTTATTTCTATAGAGTATGAAAGGTTCCACTTGCAAAACTGTATCCTGTGCGTGTTTATGCATATTTTAAGCAAAAGTTCTCAAGAAGCATAATAACACTCCCAAAGAGAATCTGTTACTATTAAACTGTTATTGCACTTCATCCTGTTCTAGATTACTTTTTTTTTTTTTTAAAGTCAGCAGAGCAGTAAAAAAGCTTTATGATGGGTATTTGCCAAACTTATTGATAGTGGTGCCGCAACAGGGATTCCACAGTGTCTTTTAGTTTTCATTACGTGGGCAAGGGAGCAGTAAAATTGCATCTGGAAACTATTTCACTTCAAATTTAAACTAAGGGACTTAGGAAATGGAGTAGACACCATAGTAAAGGAAGAAACTCAAAAGTAGTAAAGAGGAAAATCAGAAATCACTGCAATGATGTATCTTTTGCCTTTCAAATCAGCTTTTATTTAAAAAGGTAGAGATGTTGGAATGCATGTTGAATTCTGTCAAAATCAGTGCATTCATTCCCTCTGAATTATATGTCCCCTAAAGTCATTATTAAATGCATGGAGAGGGCAACGACTGTCCCTGTTCACAGGACAATGGACTTTTCCAGCCAAATCTAAAGCCTAGAAAGATCCTCATCCATTGTCAAAATTCACATGAAGACCACAGTGAAAAGCTGGTCACATGTACAACTTGTTGTTCTCCTATTATTTACTGGTGTGGAAACCAGGAGAGGAGAGTGAAAGATATGACTGATGAAGTTAAGGCTGCGTGGGAGAAGTCTTTGTTACTGTGCCTCAGTGTAGCAGTAGCTGAGTATCACTGCCTTTGAAAACAGACTGGAGAGGAAGACAGCATACTTCGCTTGGCATCTTCTTGTTTATTTTTTCCCTTAAAGGAAATGCTGTTAGGAAATCTCAAGCAGTTTTCAAACTGCAGAGCTGACAGGGGCAACACCTGCTGGCATGGATTTGTATTCATGCACCTGGCCAGTTCGTGTGGAAAGCTGCAATAAGCCTGCAGTTTTGCAGGCATAAGTTTTGGGTGGTTCACCAACTGTATGAAGCTTTTCAACTGATTCATAACTAAGAGTGATTAAAAACGTACATCCAGTGTTTTAGCTATGTACTTGGAATTCAGAGTACAACTGAAAGGATGTCAAATGCTAAATATGCAATGGAAAAGGTTATGACGCGATAAAATGCTTTCAGACAATCGTTCAAAGGAACTTAATCCTGTGTTTAAATTCTGTTAGTGTTAAAGGCACTCAGAGTTTAGATGAATGGAAGTTGAAAAGATGTGTCTTTGCAGAAGAAAAATGGTTCATATGGGTCTATGAAGAGAATTGGAAATTCTGGCTAAGAGCTGGAATCAGCTATGATGAAGCCATGGAAGGAAAAGGTCTTCTTATCCCAGTGAAATAACTTTTTATCACGGATGACTTGGGAGCTCTGTTTCTTATGCACATCTGCTATAGCTATATCCTGTAGCTTCACAAATCTTTCAGGGGAAAGCATGACAAAATCAAATTTTTTTTTTTCTTTTTCTCCTTTCCTTTTTTTTTTTTTTCAGGGAAAGACCATAACATGAAATTCTGAATCAATTGTTTTGAAATCTGAGTAGATTAGATGAATTCTCAAAGGACAGGACACAAAGACTTAAAGCAAATGTAAACACAGAATGAATCAAAAATTAAACACTGCAGCAGTTATGGAAATGTGGAAAGTGATTTGTCACTATCCTTTTTCCAAAAGCAAGCATTTACAAAAAATAATAATCTTTGGCAACAAGAAGACAATAATGAAAAATAAGGATAGCTTTTTGAGCCATCAATTACATGCATGAGAGAGAATGTGTCATATTAAGAATGCAATCTGGACATCTATCCAGGGAAGATTCTTCTTTTTCCTTTGTGTTTTCCTACAGCGTTTTTGTTGCAAAACAAAGAGAAAGCAGATGATATGTTCCTTTCGAAAAAACACATGGAAAAAAAGAAGGGAGAAGGGAATGAAGATGGAGTCCACTTATGCATTGCCAATGATTTGAATGGGCAGGGAAGCATTCTGCATCTCAAAAGTAACCAGCAAAATTAATTTTAATGAGAAGAAAGGGAGAAAATTTTGGCCTTAGGTCAGAATGAACTGTGCCAGTGTAATTTTAGAGAAACCCTTCCTATGTTTCTATCTGCCTGATCTCTTCTGTTTGTCTCCTTGTCCTGAATATTCTGTTGTTCTGCTGGTGATTTTGTGTACTTGTTCAGCTGAAACAGCTGAAAACAGACCTGCAGCAATATAAGACTCAAAAGACATGTGAATGTCTCTAAGGGGTAGACCAATGGTCTATCGTGGCATAACAGAGTCCCTAAAGAAGAGTCTAAGGGAATAACAGCCTTTCCTCAGTGCTCTCAAAAGAAAATTGGGTCTAGCCTGCTGCACTGGGGCCCTACAGCTGCAACAGAGCTTCCAACGATGTGCTGCTGAAAGCGTGTAACACTCACAGAAGAAGTTTTGAACATATTCTGTTTGTTTTACGATACAAAGACTGGAGCAAGCACAGAGGTGCTAGAGTGAGTAAGTCTCTTATAAGCCTGTGATGAGTGAATTGCAGCTGCTACCTTTATTTAATTCAAAGTGCCCAAATTCTGAGCTAAATTAAATGTTTAATAGGATGCTTGTTGCAAGGTCAACTTGTCACTTAAGATTCAACTTCATAAAAAATGATGAATGAAGCCTATGTATTTTTTTGTTTCTTGTTTTAAACATATTTTTGGCTGTTCACATCGATGCAGTTATCACAAACTTACAAGCCTTGATTTACTGTTTGGTGCTCATCCCTCATTGCACTATATGATCAATTCACATTTTGACTATTTACAGCCCAATTTCCAGAGCTTAATGTATTTTCATTGTTTTTGTCCCCAGAACAAATATAAATGTACATATACTGATGTTATCTATCCTGGACCTATGCAAAGCCTTCGATACTGTCCCACATGACATCCTGGTCTCTAAACTGGAGACACATGGATTTGACGGATGGACCGCTCGATGGATAAAGAACTGGATGGATGGTCGCACTCAGAGAGTGGTGGTCAATGGCTCAATGTCTGAGTGGAGGCCAATAACGAGTGGCGTTCCTCAGGGGTCGGTGTTGGGACCGGTACTGTTTAACATCTTCGTTAGTGACATGGAAGATGGCATTTAATGCGCCCTCAGAAAGTTTTCTGATGACACCAAGCTGTGTGGCGTGGTCGACACGCTGGAGGGAAGGGATGACATCCAGAGGGACCTTGACAGGCTGGAGAGGTGGGCCACTGCCAACCTCATGGAGTTCAACAAGGCCAAGTGCAAGGTCCTGCACCTGGGTTGGGGCAATCCCAAGCACAAGTACAGGCTGGGTGGAGAGTGGATAGAAAGTAGTCCCAAGAAGGACTTAGGAGTACTGGTGGATGAAAAGCTGAACATGAGCTGGCAGTGTGCTCTGGCAGCCCAGAAAGCCAACCGTATCCTGGGTGTATCAGAAGTGTGGCCAGCAGTGGAGGTGATTGTCCCCTTCTACTCTGCTCTGGTGAGACCCCACCTGGAGTGCTGCATCCAGCTGTGGAACCCTCAACATCAAAGGATATAGACTGGTTAGAGCGAGTCTAGAGGAGGCCACAAAGATGCTCAGAGGACTGGAGCACCTCTGGTGTGATGAAAGGCTGCGAGAATTGGTCTTGTTCAGCCTGGAGAAGAGAAGGCTCCGAGGAGACCTTCTTGTACCTTCCAGTACCTGAAGGGGCCTACAAGGAAGCTGGGTGGGGGGACTTTTTGCAAGGGCCTGTAGTGACAGGACAAGGGGTAACAGGTTTAAATTGAAAGCAGGGAGATTTGGATTAGATATCAGGAAGAAGTTCTTCCCGGAGAGGGTGGTGAGGC
>NW_010263696.1:900-14324 GCF_000690775.1 Eurypyga helias | reverse complement strand
AGTGGAAGGTGTCCCTGCCCATGGCAGGGGGGTTGGAACTAGATGATCATTAAGGTCCCTTCCAACCCAAACCATTCTATGATTCTAAGATTCTATGACTTCAAATCAGAAGGCATATGCTTACCTACCTTACTGACTGCATCCTAGGTCTGAATTTCCCATATTCAAGTCCTTCTATCATCACAAGATGTCCTGAATCACCTATGATTCACCTGGCTCTCTGCTTCAGAGTTGAACTCTCCCTCATGTTAGCAAAGGTAGTTCAATCCATCATGTGTTACTTCACTGCACCCTTTTCTCTTTGATCCATGCATATTAACTCTCAGGTGTCAGAAGTTTGCTGAGGAGCAAGGAAATTCTCACCATTATATTCCTACTGGATCTATATCCACATGTTAGGTAACTGTAAGTTTTAGAGCAGTTTTTCTGTATTTATAAGTTTTTTATATTTTATAGGGTGTAATTAGTATCACAGCCCAGTGTTTCTAACAACTTGGCCTCATGAAACTGCATGCTCATTAATGCAATTGCTATACTGAGAGATATTCTACACAGCCCATTTCATGCTGATGGGTTTTTCTTGATCTCATTTTGTATCAACTGACATTACTTTCTCTCCTCATCAGTTTTTCTCAATCTGTAAATTCCCTGATGCCCCAAATGTGTTAGTTATATCCGGTACTTTAGTGCTGGTCTGGAGTTGTAAACACTAGAAAAATTGGTTTGGGTGAGACGGGTATTACGCTAGCCAGCTAAAACAATTTGGTAAATATTTGTGCTATTCTGGTGTTCAGTTATTCATGTTCTTAACTTTATAGGTCCATCCTAGGTGGTCTGACAGTAATTTGCTATCAGTCTTTGTTTCTGTGTGTGCTGAGGAGTGAACTACAGATTGGTTTTATAACAATATAGTATTGTCAGGCTATTTAGGATGAAACATGAAGTTACAAAACAACCAGTTAGAGATTGATTGAACTTAAATACATAACAGTTTTTATCAATAAACACTGAATTTTCAAGCTAATTCTTCTGGGCTCTCTCTCTCAGACATGTCAGGTTTGGGAAGAACATCTTCATGTACTAGTCAGAGGTGTCACTTTTCAAATCTTTTGAACCACTTGCTGGCATGCTTGGAAATAGCTTGGCAAAATTTAAACTGGTAGGAAGCTTCAATGACTACCTATGTCTTCCATCTTCATCCAGTTGTTGCTTGTATGGTAATTAAATTGTAAGTAGACTGTAAGTATGTAATTTTAACAGATTTTTCACTTTGATATTTGAGCCATCAAGCTTTGCACTCAAGAATAACATTATAGTAAATAAAAATAAAATTTTGAAAAATAGTTTTAAAATGAAAACTCACATTTCTTCGTCTATTTTAATTTTTTCTTTGTTGATTTTTTTTTCACTTATCTTTTTACATCTGAAATCAGTCACTAAGTGTGAACCATGGTTACTGGTCCTTGGAAAATTTATTTTTAACCAAATAAACTGTCACTGTGTTTTTCTCTCAGTGATGATACTAGCCAGCTCCCATTGTGAGCATCTGACAGGAAACCTGTTTCTGTTCTTTCCTGCATCGGCTACACCAGCATCCTACACCATGGCTAGGGCTCTGAAACATTATGGTGACACAATGACTGCAGACACAGCGTTTGAATTCTTTGTCTCATTTGGGGGGCAAAGCTGGGCATCAGAATAAAGGAACCTAAATATACCAGGTTTTAATGCATCTTCTGCTGGAAAGCAAGGTCACCAATCCGTCACCCCTGTCATTGGCACTAGGGGCTGGCAAGCATTGCCATCAGTCCCTGCACTATCTGCAGACCCACTTTCTTCCATCCGTGATCTTTGTAAATGTAAATTAAGTGCAATTGTTTCTGATTTGGGATTGAATTACTGAAATGTGTTAACTGTGAGAGTGGCACGCTGCAAATAATAAGCAGTTGATGAGCGTTTGGGTATAAACTTTATGAAATATGAATATTCATGGTAGCATTTGTGAAACACTCAGGAGCTGAGAACATTTCCTCTGCTATCTAAAAGATGTATAAATACTTCATATGCTTGTGAATGCATTCTCTTATTGCTTTCACTTTTTCCTTAAGAACAGCTCCATGTTCTGTATGCTGAACATAAAACCTCAACTGCATTTTGATAGCAAAAATATTTGTTTCAGTTAATGAAAATCTCTCATGTGGGCTGCTGTTAAAAGTGGGATCTCTCCTGTTAAAAGTGGGATGCCTTTTATAACTTGAAGGTGGTATTAGATTTTTAATTATATGTTGCTGTGTAATACTACTTAAAGAGAACTTGAGAAAGAATTCTTGTGTAGAGAATAAATGAAATTTAATGCATGGGTTCCATTTAATTAGACATTTTCTGCTTTAATAGTTGAATTCCCTACCCAAATTTCATTTCCATAATCAAGCCGTGTTTAGACCGTTGACATACTGTTACTTCATCAAACATTCACTGCAACCTTTGCTTTCTAAAATTCTCATTACTTTAAGATTAATTGAGAATATTTGCATAATGCCAAAAGACAATGAAGTTTCTCATGAAGTGGATTTTCTGCTCCCCCTTCTTTTAGAAGTCTAATGAGCAAAGTCATGGAGTAAGATTCAAGAGTTGAAACAGGACTGATACTGTGGGTTTTACAAACAACAACAGAAAATATTGAAAGTGTGGTAAATGCAGTGAAAAATATGTATTATTGTTTGTCCTGTAAAAGACTAATTTCTCTGTTTGTTATTCAAATACATTATGTGAAAGATCCTTCTGTAAAAGCTTGTCAAATGTATCCGCTAAAAATTACGTAAAGTTTTGAATTCACTATCAGAGACGATACAGCTTTTTGACAATCCTGTTCATGAAATCTCTCACAAGTTTATTTTACAATTTTATGTAAACCAGTTCTGGATAAGGTAGTATTTTGGGGCAGGGGTGAAGAGTTCTGCTGCTAGCTTAGTAGAGCTATGGTTCTGTCTACTGCTGCGTGAAGGCTAACAACCAGCAGTTTTTTCTTTCTGGGTACTTGAGTCGAAACTAGAGATGTGGGTTTTCACAAATGTCATGTCAGCTATGAAAAAAGAATTTCTCATATGTACAGAAGGGGAAAAGGGAAAAGGCAGGAATGAGTTGGAAGAAGTGTCAACCCTCCTTAAATTATCATGAAAAAACATGGAAATAAGTTTTGACTTGAAACAAGTAGACTGGTTTTCTGCACAGCTAAGTTAAACTGCATTCACATGTGTAAAAGGTGGAGGTCGGAATGGTACTTAGCATGTAAAATGTTCTAAGATCATCAGAGGAGAAAGGAACATGGAAACAAATGCTTTTCCAGAATTAAGAAAAATCTGCATCCTGAATTAAGGTCTTAATTCTCCTAGTTCCTTGAGCAGGCACTTGACTGTTTCAGAAATATCTTTCAATACCTTATGCAGTGCTGGGGTTATGGGCCAACAGTGCTCATGGACCCACTTTTTGCACTGAAAAATGATAATGGAGCTCTTTTAACACAATAGGCTAAGACGTCAGTTCATATCTGTAAGAAACAAAAAGTATTTTTTTTAAGAGATCACTCAAAGGGTTGGTGGCACTTAAAGTTTGCTTTTTCACTATCACTGGAGTTTTTCACTATGGTCAGATATTAGTCATGCAATAGGAATCAATTTTGTATTGAAGTATTTTTGGGCGAGATTGCAGAAAATATTACTGCCTGAAATATAAATTATCCATCTTGTGAACTGATCTGTCAGACTTCAAAGAAAAGAAGACACCATATTTAGCTCCCCAAAACCTAACTTTCCATCCCTTCCTTCTTATTTTACTTTTAATCCCTTTTCCAATCTTCAGAATAATCTGCTCTTCATCCTTTCATTCTACATGAGGAAATTCTGTGACTCCATCTTTCTATCTTTCTTTCATGGGTATTTCTAAAATCATAACATGCTCAGGAAGAATATTCAACAAGTAGTCAGTACCAACACACTATGTATATATCTGCATACACACACCTATATACTCAGTAGCAGCCATAAAACAAATTAAATATTTTAATATTGTGCTTTTAAAAGATTTCCTCAGAAAAGGCATAAACAACCTGTGGAACTCATTGCCAAAGGATGTTATTGCAGAAGCTAGAAGTGTATTTCAAAATGGAATAGGAAAATAAACTACAGAGGCTGAGATTGTCTGGGGCTCTTAAGCATTAAGTGTTGAATGCAACTTTTATCTAAAAGCTTCTTAACAGTTTTTAGACAGAAACCACATCTTAGGCCTCAGCTGCAGAGCACTGAACATGTCATTGCTCTACAAGCATTTTTCCTAGAAAAGAACATGGATGACTAATTGCACTGGCAGCTCTCACTGCTTCGACATAGAACGTGACCCCTCTGAGGGTGGGGAGACTGTCATGGTACTGTTATTTTCTGGGATGTAACGTTTGCAGAAGTATGTGGTGCTGCCTTTGAATGTGGTACACTGTCAGATGCCCACTGAGAAATTTATAGAGACATGAATGTTAGGGAACAAAAGTGTTTCTTTTAAGCCTGAAAATAGATAAACTGCAGTTATGTATGTGGGAAGGTTATATAATGTTCCTTTACAGAGTCCCTGTTAAGCCATGTTTTCCCCTGTGTATGAAAGTATCCCCCACAAACAAATACCTGATGAAACACCCACAACATTACTAATATTTTTGTTCATCATGTCAAATGATTGCTGTCAGGGACAAAAGGGTGCCCAGGGCTCCCAGAGAGGACATGGTACATCAGCTCCTGCATCTTTCTTTTGTCAGACATGCTGACAACCACATAGTTGGTGGGATATGAAGCTCAAGGCCCTCTACACGAATAACAGCTCAATTGCTTGTCTATACAATTCCCTTTGATACTGTGGCTTTCAATCTTGCTGCTTTCTGAGTGTTTTCAGAAGACTGATGATGCAACATAGGATGTAAATCTGTGGGCTGCAGGAGAGAGCTTCATGCATTTGATAAAGCACTGTATTTCTTCAGCAGCTATTCAAAGAGAATCTGATTTCTCTCGCACTGATAGAAGTCCTTGGCATCACTGTACAATGGCAGCACTTTGATGCATTTGGGAATTTGAAAATGACTGGTTCTTGTAGCAAATAGAAAGGGTTGAAGAAGTACTAGGGTCGAGGAATGAGAAAAGAAGTGAAGAGCGATAGCCCCATTGAGACATTTTGAGCAGTAATTAGCAGTAGGAGACTGGCTGATGGTTCTTTTCCAAATTTTGGCATGAAATGACTACATTATTTGGTCTAGTACTTTCACCTGCATAACTAGCATAAGAAACAGCTTGCAGAGCTGTCATTCAACGAGCTGAACCTTGACTCTGCATCTGAATGCCTCATTACAAAACCCCAACATCCTTCACGCTGTGCTTTGAACCTCAGACTTAGTAGGTGAAAAGATACCTGGGTAATTCTTCACTATGATATTAGCTTGTAAGCTAATAACTGAGGTAACCTGTCTTAAAAGTTAAGCATTTAAAGGGTATCTATGTGAATTGTTGACTTATAATTTATATTAGTTTCACTGAAGACATCTAAACAGCTTTATTTACATTACAGATTAATTTAGGCTGAATCCATATTATGAGGTTGTGTTTATTCCTGTCCTACTGTTACCTAGTGCAAAATGTATTTTGCTTTACTGAGCACCAGAAAAGTTGGCTAATGCTGTTAAGAACACTACTCTGAAAGCAGATGCACAACCCTCCGTAGTGTTACCTTGTAGAAAAGTGTCTTCGCACTCTGTCCTTCACTTGGGGTTAACAGCACAATGGGCATCGCAGAATGTGCCACCTCAGGGTTACCTCACTAGGCTGGTTATAGAATCATAGAATGGTTTGGGGTGGAAGGGACCTTTAGAGGTCATCTAGTCCAACCCCCTGCAGCGAGTAGGGACACCTTCCACTAGATCACCTAGATGCTGTTTGATAAGTGACACTGGTTTTCCTTACCTGCCCGCTCTACATAATCATCTCTGCAATAAGGTTTTGGGTTTTCAGTTCTGTCCACGCAGAAGTGTCTTTCTTCTTCTTCCCTTATTTCCTTCTTTTCCTTAAAAAATATTGCAGAACCTATGCAAATCAAAAGGAAATAACTTGTTTTTGAAAAAACAAATAAAGCTGGTGTTAGTATGATTCCATACAGAAATACTGGAACTGAGCCAGAGTTAATAGCAACACAATGACAGCCAGTGTAACATGATAAATGACAGTTTTCTCCCTACTAATCTGCTCTCTGAGGACCTCTCTCTGCAATAAGCATATGCCTTCTAACTCCCTTCCATCATGAGTATGGTAATAAAGTTTGCAACTCCAAATGTACTACAGCTTCTCCCCCTCAGCTCTGCCTCCACCTACTTCCTTCGCCTTTCCACATAGCGTAATTATTTGAGCCCAAGGCCCCTTGGCATGGTTCCTGCCAAAGGTAGCTCTTTGCTAAATTGAAAAGCTGGAGGAAAAGTTTTGAGATTAAAATAATTCCTGTGTTCCTGTGGCAGTGACTCGGGAACGGTGCGGAGCTACCTTGTCTGACTTCTCCCATGATGGATTCATTAATCTCACTGAAGGTGCCAGAAGATCAGCTAACTGCTTTTCCTATTTGGCTGCCCCTAGATGGCATTTCTGAGGAAACAGGGAAGATTGGGTGGAAGATATGACTTGAATTTCAACAGCCCATTGCGGCTCCAGAGTATTTAGCCTAAGAAAAAGACAGCGGTTACCTCAGTCCATTTTGAAATCGTGCATGAAAAGCATCTGGAAGAACACACAGACTCTTCCTTAATTGATTGAGACGTGACCTTCAGCCATGGGAGAAACCACGTTATAAGCTGCCTTGTACAGAGCTTTCATTAACACTGAAGTACTTTTTAAAATATCCCACTTAGTTCTTCTGTACTTCTAGATGAGAAGAAGATGCATAAAAATATTATTAAAGTCCTTCAAGATTTAAGAGTCTGGATTGTTTCTGTGACAACCAGAACCAACTGCCTAAAGCCAATCTGCCAGAGAGCAGCCTCAGCCCAGCCTTCAGGGCAGTATGAATCCTGTTGTTTCCCATTATACACATCTGCCTTGAAATATTACTGTATGGACCTGAAAGCTGGTTAATGTGCAATGCTGCTATGTGTTTCACTAAAAAGCCTCCTTGGCACCTGTTCTCTAGTGTGTAAAACACATACATTGATAACCAAGCTAAGGAAATGGCCTGTGTCCAGCATAAGGAAAGCTCCTCCTGTGCAGTTCACAGTATTTTCTCCCATGAAATGATTTTAAGATAGGACCCTAAGTCTGTGCATAAGACTTCAGGGCATTTGACTGCTTTTAATGTCATGGATTTGGTTACCATGTTGTCTGAACCCACAGTTTAGAACCAAGCAAGAACGTGAGGAATACGCCGTAACTAACTTTGGTTCTTCATAGCAGTAGAGAGATTGTACCTTCCAGAAACACACATGGACAAGCATGAGGCTCTGCAAAGAAGGAGGAGCTCTGATGAGATCCCTGCATGGAGAATCATCATTAAATATTTGTTTGAGGAGAGCTTATGAAGTAATACCATCATACTAAGGATTTTGTGGACACTGTGTTGACATCTGTGCTGCTACTTAAAGAAAGATAAGAAATAGGAAATAAGTAGTGATGTGGGTCATTACATGTCCAGTATTTGAGTTTGCCCCATTACACTAATTTATTTAGCAATATGGATGTGACTTATGAGAGCCAGTCCATGTTCAAAGGCCAAATGACTGAACAGGTAAGAGAAATACATGGTGGGGTACAGGGAGCAGAGAGCTGACTGAAAAGGTTGGCTGGAAATAGTCTTGTAGTTTCAGAGGTTTGACTCGTTCTGTCTTTCCTTCTGTATGTGATTAATGAACAGCACAAACAAACAGAAAGATAATAGAAGTTGAGTCTGTAGAGAGGGACAAATGGAGAATGTAAGGATTTTGGAAGAGAAGCAGCAATGGCTTATGTGGGTCAGCCATCTCACTGGTCTGATGACAGAAAACTTCAGAGACAAGGGTGGATGAGTAAAACTGAGGATACTACTCATTCCAGAGCTTTTATTTATCTATTTATTTATTTTTTATTATTTTTGCCTTTGTCCTTTTTTTTTCTTTCCTATTTTCTTCCAAAATGCAGAAGGAGGAGAAGCTGTTCTATTCTCCTGGATGGCTGTCCTTAGACATGACAGTTTCCCAAGCACTTCTTGGTCTAGGAAAGTGCCAAATAGCTAAACTGAGCTTTACAGGACAGCTGGGCAAGAACAGAGATGGGACTTTAAACTGCAACTTCTGTTTCCTGAGTAAATATTTAACCATCAATATTTAACCATCAATTGTAAAGATTTAAGATCTCTGCCTTTCTTCAAAGACTGTTCTTCTTTATATTAACTGAAGTGGTGAAAGAAAGACAATCCAAGAATGTTCAAGAAATTTTGGGTTGTCTTCTAAACACCATTATGGCACTTAATTACTGACTATATTACCAGAGCCAATGTAGGATCTCTGTGTTATTCCAGTCTTCCTATATCAAGGGACATCTGTTTTATTTTATGATCTACAATGGGATAAATCATCTCTAAAAGTGCCCATTTTTCTTATTCAGCTGTAACAGGGGCTGTAGTGACTGGTACAGAAGGATGAAGACATCTACATGAATCTCAGATTAAGCCTTGCTCTCAAACACTGATTAATCCTCTAATCCTATAGTTCAAAAATTTGGACTAAATGCTTACCAAATCCACTTCTTTCACAACCTCCGGCCTGCCTGGAACTTCATTAACCTGCTTATCCCATGGGTTCCAAATAAATTCCAGTACTTCCAGACTTCCTCTGAGCCAACAAATGTGAGCTGAGACCCTTAGAGTATGTAAGTAAATGTTTCATCTGATTTCCGCTTTAAAGAAAGCATACCTTGTTATCAGATGTGACATGTTCTGTGAAGCTATTTCTTCAGTAATATGAATCTATCAATCTTTTTTCATGGAGCATGCTTTGCAAAGAGAGGTGATAGCTTTCATTAGATGAAAAGCTATAGCTGGAAGAAATGGACTGGCTTTTAATAAGTATACATGTCCTTTTTTTCCATGCAATGATATAAAACCCTCTCTTTCTCTCTCTGCAAACATAGCTGCTCTTGTATCCACCATAGCTATCACCACTCTTGCTTTGTGGGTTTCTTTTCAAATTAAGTGGGTCCTGATTACTGAAGAAAGTTAGCAAACTTTACTAAGAACTAGTTCATAAACATTACTCTAGCTAATCTTTCTCTCTGTGAGATTCAAATCCTCCAGAAGGATTTGAATTATCTATGCCCACATGGGAGGAAAACTGTTTTCTTTCACTTGATTGACTACACAGTTTTTCAAATCAACATAATTCTTTCCAATATAGGCAGTTAAGCCACATAAGGTAGCAGTCTATACCATTGTAGTCATACCATAGATACCACACAGTGACACAATTCATCATATGCCTAGTTTTATAATGAAATATATGACTCTTCTTAACTGTTACCCTGTTAAGAAAAGTCCTAGAAAAGGACTTAGAAAAGTCACGAGAAAAGTACCTAGAAAAAGTCACTTTTACTTTGGTTCCAGTGTCCACATTATAATTTATGTCCTTAAACTGTTAGTGGTATGATTGCATTTGTACCATCTTTCTGCTTAATTTCTCAGTGTCGATAAAATTCTAATCTAACCTGTCCCAGATACAATGTGGAGACAGATCAGTATAAAAGAACATCAATAATTCTGATTTCCAAAACTAGTTTTCTTGATATTGTCATTAACACATGGTAATTGATTTTAACTTAGTCAAATCTCTAATATGTTCATGGTACAGTTTTTTTCCTATTTGATAGTAATAATTAAAAAAAATCTAGTTAACCAGTACCCTGATCTTTGAAGTAAAATAGTGTGCTTGTGCATGGGCACGCCTATATTGTAAAAGCAGACATAATTTCAAATATTTCAGGTAGTACAACATCTTGACAAGATCTGATGGATTTACTGTTCCTCTTTAAAGGAGGTTATTCAACTTAAGCACCATCTTTTCAATATGCTTTTAAGGTTCATCCTAATGGAAATAATAATACTGAATAGCTGGATAGCAATTCACTTATTCAAAGCACTGTGCAAACATTAACTAGTACAGTTACACAACATCTAAATAACTATAATACTGGCTGTCAAGGCAATAAAGAAGCAGGCAAATGCAGAGCACTGAACAGGCTTTGGAATGGATTCTGCAGTGAGGAGGGAGGGAATGAGATCCCTCCCAACAGAGCGAGGTTCGGCGTGCCAGTATGTTCCAGGTTTCCATTGTTCTGTTTCAGCCACCTGTGATGCTGTGTTTAAAGTGTTAATTAGCAGGTAGCAGATGCTGCTCCTTTGCCAATTCTCCCTTGGAAGTGTTTTTTGTACTGTACATCAAAATGTAATGATGCCAATTCCAG
This sequence comes from Eurypyga helias, assembly GCF_000690775.1. Classification (NCBI taxonomy): domain Eukaryota; kingdom Metazoa; phylum Chordata; class Aves; order Eurypygiformes; family Eurypygidae; genus Eurypyga; species Eurypyga helias. The sequence goes on along the minus strand of NW_010263696.1, from coordinate 3,825 downwards.
GTTTCCGGTGACTGGTTTCGTATTGAACATCTGGGTATAGTTCAGGGTACCGACATTTGCACAAGTTTTTTTCTTTAATCTTCCTTATTTTCTTTCTCCTGTTGTGATTTTTTTAAAACAAGCTGCAGACAAGGATGCAGAAAAAAATGATTTTGTGTTTAGGTGGCAGATTCTGTCACTGTCATCTTTATGTTTTAACTGGTCTATGGTAGTAACGGCAGACTATGCTGACGAATTTACTGGTGTGCTTGTAAGATACACTTGGAGACATTTAATTCTTTTCAGCCTTCTGTTAATTTCCTGGTTTAGAAATCAGTGCTGCTGAGGTCTGTTAAACAGTAGCAGAGAAGCCCTCTGCTCTGTAATGACACCAGCTGTAAGCACATTACTGCCAGTTACAAACATACTTTTTATTCACTATACCTTGAATGGATGAGAAAACAATCCATTTTCCTGCATCCATGACTGTACCTGGCTCTTTGTGCCCTTGTCTGATATATTGTACTGCAATAATAAACCAACCTGGAGGTGATAAATGCACTGAATGTTATTTCAGTTTTATTCTAAGCTGAGAAAAATGGGTCCAGATCTTTGACCTCCAAGTGTAACGGAAAGCTTTTCTTTTCAGTGTTAATGTTCATACTTAACAATACAACTTCCTCCATTTACATGTCATTTTTCATTGTAAATGTTCAAAAGTGGTGTACGAATGTGATTGTACCCACAATTTATGAATGGATCACTTCACACATGGTTGAAATAAAGCAGCAATTGCTGTGAGATGTGCAAACGTTTAGCCATGAACAGCATTCTGCAGAACAATTCGGGGCATGTTGAATTGATACTCCTTTGCCTATGAAAAGCAACATGTCTTTAAGTATCGTATGTATGGTAGTTCTGGTTTTATAATTTATTTAAAAACAGGTACCTGAGAACAGGCCAGTATTCCTAGTGCATTGTGCCATTGACCTATCTAATTAATAAATATGTTCAATAAGAAATTATGAATAAAAATTGCTAGCAACTGGCTGATTTCTAATTGCTTTTCCCTGCAATGCTTTTGCTTCCCATTGCAGAACTGAAGAGCTTACGATTTTGAATGCAGGGTTGTAATCTATATGTATGAACTAATAGGAGAGCAATAGGAAACACAGAAAATCATGCTTGAATTTTGTTTCTAGATATTGAATTCCTACATCTCAAGAGCAATTCTGTCAGACTTCAGTGATCTGCGGTGTTTTGTGAAGCCTTTCTGTGAAGCTGACTTTGAAATTCCTTTTAACCCTCGATGACTTCACTGTGTTTGCAAAAACCCAACTTGTGTCTTGGTGTATTGTAACACTGTCACCATCATTTGCATCTCCAAAGTCACATCTGTGCCCTCAGAGAGAATATGCCTCTTCCAAAACCTGTAATAATGAAGTGTTTCTGGGTTTTTCGTTAAAAACCAGCAGATGTCGTAGTTTCTCCAGAAAGAGCGGGTCTCTCTCCATTCCTTTGAAACTGAAGCAACTCCTTAGGTATTTGTGTGCAGTATTTCACACAACAACAATTCTGTGTTAGGTAAGTTGTTGTTGAGTAATATTCTCCAACTATAGGATCTTTTAGCTACTCTCACTTATAGGTAGAATACATTAATATGAAAATATCCCTGTTTCACTTGCTGAGATAAAAAGGGAAGATGTTGCTGTGATGCTAAACACCCAAGGACTGTAAACACTGTCTCAGGTTGATTACTGTATGGAGGCATCTTATGAATTTCATTGCTACTGTCCCTCCATTCAGTCACATGTTTGATGTCTGAATTCTCTTGTTTCTGCTCTGATGTCTGTCCAGTGTGGTTAAATGGATTCAAGTTAATGAGATGCTGTGCAAAGGGTATTAAGTAAATACTTTTGTAATGAAAGCGTAAGTGATGAAATGTGTCTTCTAGTTAAATCATCTAAAAATTGTCTTACCTACCTTCAGCTACTTGTAAATTGGATTGTTTGTCTGAAGAAACTGTTGTGCCTTCCTCTGCAGCTAAGGGAGAAAAGTAAACACGTCCAAGGGCCATTTCCTCTCTGCCTAAGATTAGTGCTGGAAAATTGTCCTCTGGAGATATCTGTATCTTTCTATTAAGTCTAGAAGTAACCTAAATGGCTGTTTCACCCTTGATGATTGGTTTGAAGATGGTTGGAATTAGGTGATCTTAATAGGCACAATAAATCAAGCCCATTCTGCTTACTTTTTCTGTGGCAGCCTGTGTTTAAAAACAACAGGACAGTTGTATTCTTGATCTCCATCAGAAATAGTTAAACAGACAATATTTGTCCTATTGCAGATATGCACATACTTGTGGTTTTGTTGGAATGGTACATAAACTCCTGCAAATTATCACCAGCATTTTACTTGCACTGTCTCTAGGTAGGGGAAGGTGATTAGGATTCCTGTTTTCCAGGTACAGAATTCATAGAATCATAGAACCTTTAAGGTTAGAAAATATTTTTAAGACCATAAAGTCCAACTATTAACCTAACACTGCCAATTACACCACTAAACCATGATCTGAAGTGCGACACCTACACGTCTTTTAAATACCTCCAGGGATGGTGACCCTGGGCAGCCCGTTCCAATGCCTGACAACCCTTTCAGGGAAGAAATTCAACCTAAACCTCCCCTGGCACAACTTAATGTAGTCTACTTTTGTCCTACTGTTTGTTACCTGGGAGAAGAGACTGACATCCACCTTGCAACAACCTCCTTTCAGGTAGGTGTAGAGAGCCATAAGGTCTCTCCTGAGCCTCCTCTTCTCCAGCTGAACACCCCTAGTTCCCTCAGTTGTTCCTTACAGGACTTGTGCTCCAGACCCTTCCCCAGCTCCGTTCCCTTCTCTGGACACTCTCCAGCACCTCAGTGTCTTTTTGGTGGTGAGGGGCCCAAAAC
>NW_010263696.1:0-839 GCF_000690775.1 Eurypyga helias | reverse complement strand
GGCTGGCCACACTGTCCCTGATGCAGGCCAGGATGCCACTGGCCTTCTTGGCCACCTGGGCACACTGCTGGCTCATATTCAGCCACTCTCAACCAACACCCCCAGGTCCTTCTCTGCTGGGCAGCTTTCCAGCCCCTCATCCCCAAGCCTGTAGCATTGCAGGGGGTTGTTATGACCCAAATTGAATTGAAGTGCAGCAGCAACTTGTGTGATCAACTGCATCGTAACTGCTGCAGCAAGGATTGGTCCTGGGGTCTAAAGCACGAGACACTGCAGCCTGAGGTAAAAGTACTCTCCCTCTGGGGGGGAGGAGGGTGGGGGTGTTGGTGAAGGGAGGGAAAGCATAAGGGAAGGTGAGGAAAAATCTGAATGGGAGGGGAGAGCTACCTTCCTTTCCACAGTCTGCTGCGGGGTTTCTCCCACAGATGGAGGGTGGCACAGCTGGGTTCACAATGTGGACCTGCTGAGCTCTAATGGTAAAGAGTTCATCCGGAGTGAATCTTTATCCATATGCATTCTCAGAGTCACACTAAAGAAAACAAAAGAAAGCCTAGTAGGGATATAATTTAACTTTAAAAAAATAATTGAATAAGTGTTGATTTTTAGTATTTGTGATTAGTTTTACCTAATTAATTTACCTTTTTTTATTAGTTAGGAGGAAAGAATGAGGTACACAACATCAGCTGCCTAAGACTTAGGCATGGAGACTAATCTGGCTGTGTCAGCTCTCCCTGTACTCAGTGGAGAAAGAGGAAGGCCTAAACACGAGTCTGTATTTGGGTAGAATAAATTGTCTTCTCCCTCCCTTATCGATACTCCCACCCCAGAGGAAAAGGCAG
>NW_010263695.1:0-520 GCF_000690775.1 Eurypyga helias | reverse complement strand
GGCAGGGCCCATCCACGAGCCAGAGCTGAAATGAGCAGGAGCCATCCACGAGCTGGACCTGAAACCAGAGCAGAAACGGGAGCCAAAACTGGATGGGAACCATCCAGAGCTGGACCTGAAACAAACAGGACCCCAAACCAACAAACAAAACACACACAACAGCAAACAAGGGCCCAAACAACCAACCTGAGACTCAGCAGCTGAGCTGCAGCCTCACAGTCCCCATGGTATCTCGGGCGGGCGCAGGCAGGGCTGGCCCCAGCCAGGAGCGGGGCCAGGCAGCAGTGCCAGCCTTGGCGCAGGCAGCCCGGCTTCTCCTGGGGCTCCACTCCCCATGTGGCTCATTGTGGCTCATCACGGTGTGGCTGGGGCTCCTCTGTCCATCTGTCTGTGCCTGCGCAGGGAGAGACGTGGGACAATCAGCTCCTGGCAGTGCAGCCCGGCCCAGAGAGCCCTAGAGCTGCTGCCCTGCAAACCCTGCTGCCTCCTGAGCACTCGCAGCTCTGCCCAGCCCCGCGCC
>NW_010263694.1:279-2732 GCF_000690775.1 Eurypyga helias | reverse complement strand
GGGGGAGGGAAGAAAAAGGTGCCTCGAAAGGAGATCGCATGCTCTTTACCTGCAAATCGTCTGCTCCCGAGGCTGCAAGCCCGAGGCTTGGTCCTGGCAGGAGTCTTTGATCTGGATGCATCCCATATTGGGACCCATGGCTCATAAGAGACAGGTCGTGGCGGCGGTAAGCATCTAAGCACCCCAGCTCTCTCCTCTGCTCGTCCAAGCAAGAGGACTTGAGCGCCCGCGCATTGTGCAGGTTGATAAAATCAGTGGGTTCCCCATGGTGGATCTGCTGGTAGTATTGCTGGGAGTGATGGAGAGAGTTCAAGGAGTAAGCGTCGGGGTTGACTGCCGGGTGGCTGTGTTGGAACTCGTAGTGGAAGGACTGGTGGTGCAGTGGGGTGTACTGGTGGTTAGTGGAGAAGTACGGGGAGGCGAACTCGGTGCCCGTGGTTGAGTAAGTGAGAGGAGATGAGGAGGAATAGGCGACAGTCGAGTTGGCCACAGACTCCAGACATCCAAGCTGCATCAAACGGTAACTGTTTGATCCGTCATGACGTATCTGAAAGGAAGAAGTGAAAAGAAGACCCCAAAACTGGAGGTTTGTCATTGAAAAACCCGGCTGCGGTTCTTCCAAGCACGCTGTCCTGCATAGCTTCTCCCCCTGCAGAAGCGTCTAAGCCTGCGAGCGGCAACCCCAGCAACAAAAGATCCTTTCCTACCTTGGGCTGGTGCCATAAAGGTCTGTTCAAAAAATCATAAACAGCCCAGCCTGCCCTTAACAAGCGAAAGGAATCCAAGAACTGAAATAAAATCTATCTATCTTTCTATCTGTCCATCCATCCATTTCCTGATCACAGCTGTAATATCTGGGGCTGACACAAAAAAAAAAAAGTCATCAAACAGAGGAAACTACCGAGAATACACACAAGTCCCGTCCCTATGTTGCAGCGTTACACATTGAGAAAGCTTTGCCGCCTGCTTGCCTTCCTTTCTTCCTTCCTTCCCTTCTTTTTTTTTTTTTGAACCCCTATTTTTCTTTCTTTTTTAAAATAACGAATCAGATCCAAAATTCCCCCCCTCCCCTCCTTTTCCTGCGTTTCGAAAGAAAAGGGGAGTCCTGCTTTTTAGTGAGAACTCCCCATTCTTGGCGAGCTGGTGGTGATTTCTCTCCACTTCATTATATTATTAGGGGTATTATTCTGATTTTCGTTCTGGCAACGGTTTTAACGTGGTAATGAGTTGCCCTTTCTGGCGACAGATGTCATAACGAATTTTCTCTCTATACTTCTTTAAGTTATCTCTGAAGCCGGATTATAATTAAATGTAACGGTCCAATATGGATTTAAAAAAATGGAAAGAACCACACAGGCACATACACACGCACATATGCACACACACGCACACACACATCCACACACGCGCACGCACACACACACACACTCACACACACAAAATACCTCTGCATCGTGGACGAGACCTGGAAAGGTAGTTGACATTTTTTGGTTCTCCGAAAAAAAAGAAAAGAGAAAAAAAAACCCCAACTCTGGATAAAATTCCCCTCTCCAAATTAAAAAAAAAAAAGAAAAGAAAAAGAAAAAATTTGAAAAATCCAAAGTTCATGTGTTTCCCCAATTTTTTTTTAGAAAAAAATCTCTACAGACAGAGAGAATTTGCAATGTATCTGCATAGATCAGATCTCTCGCTTTTCCATGCACCTCCTTAAAAACCTGTAGGAACAAAATTTTCCCTCTGCACAAAAGCTGCTCCCTGGATCAGATTTTGTACTTGCTGGGTATTTCTTTGGCTGATGTCGTAGGTCCCTTGGTAATATAGAAGTTTTGAAAATTAAGCATCAGCACTGAGAACTGGGAGGACAATAGATAGAGGAGCTTCATCCCAGGAGACAAGGAATAAATATTGTATCTTCGCCTAATAAGGAACTGTAGGTTCTTTCAACATTTTTATACATTTTTTCCTCCACTCTTTAGAATGCTTTTTCTTACCTAGGCTAATATGGGAGCTAATCTGGTTGAAGGGGGTATTTTGTGTACATTTTATTGGGAAGACATAAAGCTAATATATATTAATGTATATTATTAAACGATCCTTTTCAATAGGTAAGTGCTCCTTCCTGTTGATTATACTGCTCTTAAATACTGACCAGAATCTAAGATTGCACATTTGTATGTGTGTCTGTTTAAATGTGGGGATTTTTTTTTAATGAAAACTATGTGGTTTGTTTTGATTTGGGTTTTCTTTCTTTTTTTTTTTTTTTTACCCTTGCATTTACATCGAATTTAAGTCCACCCCACACTCCAACCTGATTTTAAAGCTTCCTAATATGCTATCTTACAGGCTCCTTTAAATAGCGTTTTCAAACATAAAACTAGGGTGAGACCACAAAGTATCACTGCAGTGACATATTATATGGAAAATACATATAGATCTACGGAATTACATCCGTA
>NW_010263694.1:0-240 GCF_000690775.1 Eurypyga helias | reverse complement strand
AGCTGTTTCGACATTTCTAAGTGCCGATCTGTTTTAGGGACGGAAACGCACGGAGGCTGCGTAGCCCTGGGTTGAAAAAAAAATTATTTATTTAATGACACCGGTCCGAGGAGTTGCCACTCGGGGAATAAGTCCTCTCCGTCTGCGCAGCACCCCCTCCCCGTCCCTCTGCCTCTGCCCCCAGGTAGTGGCTCTCCAGCCCCCGAAGTGGCTGCGGGCTCCGCCTGGGGAGCGCCCGGG
>NW_010263693.1:21592-22920 GCF_000690775.1 Eurypyga helias | reverse complement strand
TATGATACAACTGCTCACCACCCACGGACTGACACACAACCAGGTCCCAAGAAGCAAGAGTCTGAGCCCAAGCTCCAGCAAAGCCAGAGTCCCAGGGTGACAACCCGACTAGGACAAAAGCCAGCGAACCCCCCAACTCACTAACAAAGGAAACCTGCCCCACCACTAACAACCATGCCAAGAGCTAACAAAGGGGCTAATGATTCAGCTATCAAGCTACCTCAAAGTCTTAACGACCCCCCCCCCAGGCCACTTCCTGCCTCAGAACTGCACATGTGCCCTAAGCCTGACCATGGAACAAAACGCTTCTGCTGCTGCTCTGGGCCAGCACTGTGAAGAAAAGGAGCTCTTTCCTGCCTGAAACCAACACAGTGTCACACTAAACAACTGCTTTTTTATGCCTTTTTTAAAGTAGTTTCTGTTCACTATTTGGCACAATTTCTACAAAAATTAAATAGAAATTAAGGGTTGACTTAGTGCTTCAATCTTAGGCAGCATCTTCATTCTGCAGCGTTTTTCTTTCAGTAGTTTAACTAAATGTAATTTTTTGTGTACAAGTCTTTTAAGCCTGTCAGATGGTTGGGTTACATTGCTGTAACCATCAAGTGCCATCATCTGTCCTCATGCATCTCTAGTATTCAGCTATGCACAGTGACTCAACAGTGCCAGGAGACAATAAATGATGATGATTTTGTTCATGAGAGACCACATATCTGAGATCTGTTTTCACTCACAGTTTGAAATAAGGCACAGTCCTTCCTGCAGCAATGTCTGTTGCTGAAGGGCATGTCCAGGACTTTACTGCCAGCTTATTAAAAGTAAGCTGTATAATTTGAAGCAGGAATTCTGAGGCCTGGCCATCCTTTCCTGGGTTTAAAATGGGTGTAAGGGAAAGACTTCAAAACAAGAAGACTCTCTGCTGTGAATTTGACATGGCATTAGACACAGTAGGTATAAAACCAGTGCCAGTATGAAAGCGGTGAGCTTTTAGAAATGCAGAGATCAGAACTGATGATAAACTTAGATAAACCCAAGAAAGAGATGCTTATTGAACTTAAGTATCAGTGTGCAATTCACTGTGCTCTTTCTGTTTCTGGAATGCCAAGGATGTCTTGGTTGGTCTATTTTTGTAGGAAAGATAATCCATCGACATTGCCCTTTTCTCCTCTTAATGTTGCAAAAGGCGCAGGCATCATATCATAGAATTATAGAATCATAGAATCATAGAATGGTTTGGGTTGGAAGGGACCTTATAGACCATCCAGTTCCAACTCCCCTGCCATGGGCAGGGACACCTTCCACTAGACCAGGTTGACCATCATCCAGCC
>NW_010263693.1:0-21334 GCF_000690775.1 Eurypyga helias | reverse complement strand
ACAAGTTCTAGTGGAAGGTGTCCCTGCCCATGGCAGGGGGGTTTGAACTAGATGATGTTTAAGGTCCCTTCCAACCCAAACCATTCTATGGCATAATATTCTATGATATAATTCTCTCAGCCTATCTCCATGGGTGGTGTGCTCCAGCCCTCTGATCTCCTTTGTGGCCTCCTCTGGACTCGCTCCAACTGGTTGCTGTCTTTCTTATGTTGGGGGTCCCAGAGCTGGACACAGAACTCCACGTGGGGTCTCATGAGAGCAGAGTAGAGAGGAAGAATCCCCTCCCTCGACCTGCTGGCCACACTATATCCTTAGTGCATGTATATCTAGGTGAATCTCTCTCTGCAACAACAAACTGGTTGAGGGGCCAATGCTGTTCCTGAGGCTCACAGGGGTTTTGGAGCCTGGTGCAGAAACCCTGCATTCACAGAAAGTCACCAGACAGGCTGCACATTCACTGTTCACTCAGTAGGTCTCGCACAGCTGCTGTTGGGGCTATTTTGTGCTGGGTCCCTTTCACATGATGGGTCTAGGACTGACATGATCCACAACTGAGAACAGCACTGACAAACTTACTGTTACAACCCAAAGCTTCCAGGCTGACTGAAAAAGTTCAATAGTTACTGCAGCTCAGAAGCTCTCATCCCAGGTAACTGCTGCAAAATGTCAAAGCTGTAAAAATGCATGAAGTAGTTGTTTTTCTTTTCCCATTGCTGTTGGAGTTGCTCAGAAGAAACTTTTCACACTCTTCCAAGCTTTCTTTGGAGGAGGATTCCAGTTCTCCCTTCAATGCATCCATAAAATGAGCAAGCCACTGTCATAAGGCTGTCTGCCTCCACTAAGGTTTGTCTGGTGTTTTTACAGGATTTCAGACACCTTGTGAATGTACAACTTGCAATGCTTGTCAATTTAGCTGACAGTACTTCCACAGACTGTGTGTGTATTTGCTTATCTGGTCTTCAAAATAATTCTTGGGTCTGTCAGCACATCCTTCTGCATTTTTGCAGAAAGCCAATTAACCCCTCTGCACCCCTTTAAAAGCAGCCAGAAATAATTTGCTAATGCTCACTGAAGTGGATCTGCTTTACTCCTGCATCTTAAAATAGAATTTTTAAACTTCTGTAGTTAATAGCTTCCTTAGAAAGAAACCTTCCTCTAATCAAAATAGCATTACTGAAGCTGTGCAAAGGCATGTGGCCTTTCTTTCCTGGCTGGAGCACTAAAAATGTAAGTTTTTTCCTCTGGGTACACCACCTTTCAGCTAGGGGAGCCGTTGGATATGCCAGGATGGGAAAGCTAAGTAGGTTGGTATTCTAAAGCTGTTCTCTATAGCTCTAGTTAAAGACAGTATTTATGTCCTCACCCTTTAAGAACGCTGGTTTCAGTGGAGACTTTCCGTCATTGTTTTAATTGGGCACAGGTTCCTTTTTAATTCAAAGGCCTTTTCACAATTTAATTTTCTGTTTTAGAAATAATATATGATCATATCTATGTTCTTAGTCTTTTGTATGCAATGTGGAAAGATATAACCTATTTTCCATGGGTTTAATTCATGAAACAGCAATATAAAAAACTTACTAAGTTGGTTCTTCAGTGCAGCACACCTGCATCTGTACAAAGGGGTCTGAGGGATTTAAGTTACCTCCCGGTATTCTTTTTCTCCAAATATTTGCTAATACTTTCTTGAGGAGGAGAAAGTTTCTTTATTATTTTCCCTTTTATATTTTTTTCTTCAAAGTCTAAAATCCCAGTTTGATAACTGAAGCCATCAAAGAGGAGCCATGCTTGGAGAAGAAAGAGAAAACATCCAAAGAAAATTAAAATCACTTTTCTGAAACCACCTGATAACTTGGTTTGGTTAGTAGCTCTCAGCCCTAAGGATTCCAAAATTTGCACTGGTGTTTCATTGACATGTGTATTTTACAAAGTGGGGAACTCCACTTTCTTTTCTTTTGTCTTTTGGCAGTCTAAGTGAAACAGTAATTTATGCAGCTGTCTAGCTGAAGTATGTCACGACTCAAAGGTCTTCTGACGTCATAAGCCCACATCTGAAAATGAATGAATATCTATATTGTCTCCATTGTATCTAATATTTTTCATGTCGAAGAATTATGCCTAGTAAATTAACAACAGGCCAGTTGTACTAAATCGACACCATTCCATGTTACTATCTCCCTAGCTACCTCAGCTGTCTATTTACTAGCTAACAAGGAAAACTGTGATACCATTTTAATACCCTTGGAGCATGTTGCAGATGAATCAAAATCTTAGAATTGTTCTTAGCATGCAGGAATCCTTATACTGAAGGTAGAGAAAGTATTAGACTGCTGCATTATCTAACCTGAGATACTCCTAGCTTCTTGTTTGCTGCAGAATATAGCCATTTAAAGAGGTTAATCTTCCCAAGAGGCAGAGATTAATTAGGGAAATCAAAATAAAGAAGAAAATCACAAGTATGATATACACCTGCAAACTGAGGATGTTAGGTCAATGTTAATTAAATAACGATTTTTAGAAGGCACATGAGCAATAATTTTAATAAATGCAACATGTTTCTTCTTACCTTTAATGCCTGTTATATTTATATATATTTCTTTCATTAACAATGCTTGCCATCGGACATGTGGCAAACAGTGTTGCCTTTTTTCATGTGTATATTGTTTGAAGCAGAAAGCAATTTATGAAAGAAAGACAGACAGAAAACAGAAAATCTCTAAAAAAAAAATTAAAAAAAAAGTAAATGCTTTTCTTTCAAAGAGTTAAATAAAGGACACATAATTTTTGCAAGAGTTTCTTTGTTGAAATAATTTTCCAATTTTATTTTTTTATTACAAAATCATTTTCACCCACTTGAAAATAAAAATATTCCTCAAAGTCACTAGTTTTACATAACCATTGGGAAAAATAGTTGAGGACTAGAAACTTACTCAAGCAGAAGGAAGGGAATCCTATTGTTAAAACTGTTAACTGACTCTTGGTTTACTCTAGTCAGCTGCATTTCCTGAAGTTAGGACTTGTATGTTTTCTTGAGCCCAAATCAGAGCACACTGAAGTCTGCGAAGAACAAAGGCAGCAAGTGATAGTGGTGGAGATTGGTGGAATGGGATATAAAATTTGAAACTTAACTGAATGCCTTTGAAGCATTTCAATTGATACTCACTACTAAATGAATTGCAATTCTGAATCTTGAATTATGTCTGAGGCTGTATAATTCTTTGGTACAGACTTCCTGTATTCCACATAGAATCTGCCCTTTGCAGGTGAGTTTCAGGTTGTGTGTTATGAAATAGGAAGGGACTACCCACAGTGAGGGCATAATCTTCCTTTTTTTGAGGCTTTTAAGGGCAGTTGACATACATGTATATGGCTTTTGAGGGTAGAGAGAATGACTGAGCAGGGAGATCGGCTCTCTCCTTCACTCGTACTTCATGATTACAATGCCAAAAGTCACAGAAATGTGCCAGGAAAAAGGAAAAGTGTGCAATTAGAAAAGAGTATAATCTGAAATATTTGTTCCAGTCACTTGTGCCAGTGACGTACATGAATAATCCAGCCACTAGGGATAATGTAATAATGGCAGTCCCATTGTGGATTGCATTTGTGTCACCGATGTCCACTGATGATGGCCCTCCTATTAGAGCACAGGGAAGATGTGTTTCCAGGTGAGCTGATAATGCTCTGTCAGGCAGGCACACTTCATCACTCACTGAATAAGCAATAATATATTGATCATTCAGGAGACACCTCCTGTAGAGCTGCTTGCCCTGAAAAATCAATCCTTGACTAATTGGTGCATTTTGTCGAAGCAGAATCTACAATAAGTCTTAAATAGCTTGCACTTCACGTCCTGTCCTTTCAGCTGGGTATTGTGGTTTTTTTATAGGGGATGCTTAAATTTTTGTGCTTAGTTCAATGTTTAGTGTTAAAAAATTGTACTAATGCCCTTTTCTTACATCTTCAATGACCTCAGATCTTTTCAGACTTGGGAAGAAAATGGAGCTTAAGTAGGTGAACTTCCACTGTGCCATGGGGATCGGAGAATTGCAGATAGTTTTCAGTGGTAAAGAGAGAGGCTGCGCATTAGGACAATTTTAAAATTATATATGGACTGAAACGTTTTAATAAGCTATGTAAGGTACTGCAGAATACTTTTATCTTCTCTAATGGAGCATTCTCTTGCCCTTCAGCAAAAACAGAGTTTAACATGTTGATAGAGCTGGTGGCTGATTGCACTTTACAGTCATCATTCAAGAGTCTAAAGAAAATTGTTATATTAATGAAATAAATCATGAAGTGAACTAGAAAACTGGAATATTATTGCAGCCTTGCTCTTTTCCTAGAACTGATTCAGATGAATCTTTGCAGCTTAGGATTTTCATATCAGGAAAGTCCATAAACAGTTATTTAATTTTTGACCAGTGTTCTCCCTCATAAGACTTTCAGTAGAGATGTATTTGAAACTTGTGCAGCAAAACATCTGGCAAGCAAGATAAATCTAAGAAATACAATGAGCATAATCTAAATTCTGTGGCCTGAAGCTAATAAAGAGTGCTAAAATCCCCTTATCACACAACCCCTCATAGATTTGGTATCTATGTAGCAAAATAGAGTCATTAGCTGCAACTCCATATCTATGTTTTTCTAGCCAATCAATGGAAATGTCGAGAGAGAAAAAATGGCATATATTGGAGAGGCTGCAATTGCATTTCAGAGCCATAGAAAAATCTATGACTTCAACATCAAACAATGAATCTTCAACTGAAATGCTTCTTTGTATTATCTGAAAATGTTAAAGTTGGAAGTACATTAAAAGTCATAGACACATATCTAAGTACCTTCTGAAGTGAATAGGGCTGCCTGAAAAACATCTCTGAACCTGACTTAAAGAGAGAATTTGATCACAGAAAATGGGGTTACAAAGGAGCACAGATGAAGAATAGCACAGTATATATGAAGGTATACATGAAGTAGGGGTACATGAAATGGATTTAATTTCTGAAAGGTGCCCATCCAGCATATCCTTAAAATCTTCTGTGGTGGAAGTTCCACCAACTTTGATTAACAGCTTATTCCTGTGCTTCATTGTCCTTATTGCTAGGAAGCTTTTCTTTTCCAGTGTTGAACAAAATCCCTATTGCTGTAATTTAAAACACTAATACTGGTTTACTCCTGGTAGGCATAGAGAGGACATTATTCCCTTTATCTTTTCATGGGTACCTCTTGCATATTTGAAAAGTAAGTTAACATCTCTGTAGTCTTCCCCTTCTAAAGAAAAAAGCTCAAGTTTTTTCTTTCACCCAGTAAATGTTGGTTGTCTTTTTACTATCCCTGTTCCCTGGACTTTCGCCAGTTGATCCACAACCTTTCTGGACTGCCATGTGGAAAGTTAAGTGGCTTTGCATACCAGACATGTAAAGAGGTGTCCTGGAAGAGATGCAGATGGTAGATGATAGTCTCTAGTCTGACAGAATGGAATGCTCCTAGATTCACGCATATGGAAAATTGAAGTGCAGGCATAGGTGAAGCTGTGCTTAATCAGTCAAACTAACTGTCATTGAACTTCATCAAAATCTGACACTCCAGATAAGGTTGTCAGGCATTCCCAGATGATATATCAATTGCATTATGAATTCAAGATATCTGGAGTCAGGTTCTGCTGCACCACGCCCATGTGAAGCTGAGACTTCTGTGCTTTAGAAGCTATTAAGTGAAGTATGAAGTATCTGTCATGTCTTTGAACAGGCTGTTAGCATCAATCGTCTGGATTACTGGGCTTTGGTGCACTTGACTGAGGTAGTCATTCTAACAGATATCCCAGGTGGAGTGACTGGTGACATAGCAATTTTATCATCAGTTCCCTCACATTCATTGGTTCCCTCACACGTGATATTTTGCATGAAATACAACACCTATTTTGAGTTTAACAGCATAGGGTTCTGCTGGAAAGTAAAATTTTATCTGATACCTCCTAGAAACACCTGGCATTTGCTTGTAAATTTACAGAAAAAAAGACAATATGATATTGTGCTTGAGAAATATCATTCAGTTAAAAACCAATGTTTATTTGACAAGACAGAGGAGTTAGAACTGTGTCTATTAACTTTTCCACATTGGAGTCTTTTACTGTATAAACAATGAAATACGTAAGATTAAAAGGCTAAAGCAAAGTTTACTGCATAATTTCTTTTCATGTAAAATAGCTATAGAGATCAGTTAAATTATATATTTTGCCCAAAAGAGAAGAAGGTGTAATGGCATACAGTAGTTAGCATAACCTCTGTGAAGGATATTTGGTGTGTATAATGCAAACTGAGGTGGAGAAGGGAGAGGTTGGAACTGAGGTTGAAAGAAAGAAAGAATCCAAATGTAGAAGTATGGAGAATGGGTTAGAAGACTGCTGGAAAGGGCCATAGAGTAAGCCAGGAAACTGCCTTTGTTTGTCTTCATCCCTTGTCTTCAAGAGGGCTCAGATGCTTATGAACCACCAGCAGCATCAAACATATGCTGTCGCCTAGATTTTTCACAATTTCTTGTTCTACCTAATTTAAAAAAAAAAAAACCCAAACAATTTAGCTTTTCTTTTTGGTAAGAAAGTGAACCGTGGTGCTAGAAATAAAATATATTGCCAAGAAGATACTCTGTGAGCTAATACCCACTTATAATAACGTGGAACAAATAGTGGAAGAACTTTATACAATCCAAAGACCACTATATCTTTATTACCATAGAGAGCAGAAAAAAAAAAAAAAGGTGTTTAGTTGAATACGATTGTTGGAACAACAAATGCAAAATGTCTAGGCAGGCTGAGAAGTTCACTTATAAAAGTCTTATTTGTAATGGTAAGAAAGCTTAGACAGAGGGCCATTTGACCTGAGGTCAGGATGTCCCAGCTTATATAAAAATATGTAAGGATAGATAATTTTCTTAGTTCAACATTGTAGCACAAGTAAATGGCTAGGTGTGAATGCATATACTAATAGCCAAGCTAAGTCACCTAGGTCTAATAAAACTGAACAATTTCTCTCAGAAAACAGATTGATCTAGAAATGATGCAAGTCCTGGAAATGCAGTAGAAAGTCAACTAGCTGAAGTGTGCCAAAAGCTAAATACTGAGGAAAGAATCATTTGTGTCTGAGCTGATGGAGGATCTGTGCAGATCTGTGCTATAGGCATACCAAGGGCTGTAAAGCTAAACTGACAATAAAAAAATTTATGAATGTTCAGCTGGACTTGAAATCTGAAGAATGCCAGGGACATGAGCCAGCAATGTGCCCTTGCGCCAAAGAAGGCTAATGGTATCCTGGGCTGCATTAGACAAAGTACTGCCAGCGGGTCAATGGACGTGATCAATCCTTCCCCTCTAATCAGTACTGGTGTGGCCACAAATGGAGTCCTGCCTCCAGTTCTGGGCTCCTTAGTACAAGAGAGACATGGACATCCTGGAGAGAGGCTAGTGAAAGGCGCCACAAAGATGATGGAGGGACTGGTGCATCTCTGCTATGAGGCAAGGCTGAGAGAGCTGGGAGTGTTCAGCCTGGAGAAGAGAAAGCTCAGGAGGATATTATCAATGTGTATAAACACCTGAAGGGAGGTTGCAAACTAAATGGAGACAGGCTCTTTTCAGTGGTGCCCACTGTGGTGACTGGAGAGGGCACTATAGGTACAAACAGCAGGTTCCCTCTGGACATCAGGAAACACATTTTTACTGTGTGGGTGACTGAGCATTGGCACAGGTTGCCCAGAGAGCCTGGGAGTTCTCCATCCTTGCACATATTCAGAAACTTGGACTGGGTCCTGGGTGGGACCAGCTCTAGGTGGCCCTGCTTGAGCAGGGATGTCAGAGCAGATGACCTCCAGAGGTCACTTCTAACCATTCTGCAATTCTGTAACACTTAGACAGTAAGAAATTTGCTGTGCTTCTAAACAACGAGAATGACAGAAGGTGAAAGCTGGTCATAAGTACAACTCCACGTCCAGGGAAAAGAAGATTCTATCCTGAGTCATACCATTGTTGAATTATTCAAACACAAAGGAAATAGCCAATAATGCAGTAATTAATGGAAGCGGTTCCATTAAGTGCTGGCAGTGTAAAAAAAAAACTTTTTATGAAATGGATTGTTAGAAATGCAAGACTGCTTAGCAGAGAGCAACACACATATCCAAAGAAAATCTCTTTCCTGGACTGAGAAAACATGTAGCTAAATAGAAAGATTTGGAAGTGCAAGGAATTCATCAGGTCTGCAGCTGAATAATAGTAATTAGTTTTTGAAATGCTAGAAGGAAGTGGCAAAGTCCTAAGGAAACTCTTGGAAAAGACATTTTAAAAAAATGTGGGAAGGGAGGTGTTCAGAGCAGAACTGTTCTTAATTGCATTCTTCATCCAGGAACATTCAGTCATCCAAAGATGGGATATGACTAGTCTAAAATCTAAGAAAGAAATTTGTGTCATAGAAAAACTGACCTGCATTTTAGCATGGCTAATAACTAAAGAGTCAGTCCTATGGCAAGTATCTGCAGATTTGGTCTGCTCAAGTTGCTTTTTGAAAATAAGGCACAGGTTGAATCGTAGAAAATCACAGAATCAAAGATTCATTTAGCTTGGAAAAGAACCTTAAAATCGTCAAGTCCAACTGTTAACACTGCTAATGCCAGCACTAAACCATGTCCCTGAGCACCACATCTACGCATCTCAAGTATCTCCAGGACTGGTAACTCAAGCACCTCCCTGGGCAGCCTGCTCCAGTGCTTGACTACTCTTTCAGTGAAGAAATGTTTCCTAATATCCAATCTAAATCTCCACTGGTGCAACTTGAGGCCATTTCCTCTTGTCCTATTGCTTGCCACTTGGGAAAAGAGACCAACCCCCACCTCTCTGCACCCTCCTTTCAGGTAGTTGTAGAGAGCCATAAGGTCTCCCCTGAGCCTCCTCTTCTTCAGGCTCAACAACCCCAGATCTGTCAGCCACTCCTCACAGGACTTGTGCTCCAGATCCTTCCCCAGCTCCATTCCCTTCTCTGGACATGCTCCAGCACCTCAGTGTCTTTCTTGTAATGAGGGGGAGAGCAATTAGGTGCCCCCTCAGCCTCCTCTTCTCCAGGCTGAACACGCCCAGCTCCCTCAGCCGCTCCTCATAAGACTCGTTCTCCAGACCCTTCACCAGCTTTGTCACCCTTCTCTGGACATGCTCCAGCCCCTCAGTGTCCTTTTTGTAGTGAGAGACCCAAAACTGAACACAGGATTGGAGGTGCGGCCTCACCAGTGACCAGTACAGGGGGACAATCCCTGCCCTGCTCCTGCTGGCCACACTGTTCCTGATGCAGGCCAGGATGCCACTGGCCTTCTTGGCCACCTGGGCACACTGCTGGCTCATATTCAGCCGCTGTTGACCAACACCCCCAGGTCCTTTTCCACCAGGCAGCTTTCCAGCCCCTCATCCTCAAGCCTGTAGTGCTGTAGGGGGTTGTTGTGGCCCAAGTGCAGGGCCCGGCACTTGGCCTTGTTGAACCTCATCCAATTGGCCACAGCTTATTGATCCAGCCTGTCCAGATCCCTCTGAAGAGCCTTCCTGTCCAACTTGGTGTCATATGCAAGCTTACTGAAGTGCACTCAACCCCCTCATCCAGGTCATTGATAAAGATATTAACCAGGTCTGGCCCCAACACTGAGCCCTGGGGGACAAACAGCACTTGTGACTGGCCTCCAACTGGATTTAACTCCATTCATCACAACTCTTTGGGTCTAACCATCCAGACAGTTTTTTACCCAGCGAAGAGTACACCCATCCAAGCCAATTTCTCCAGTAGAATGCTGTGGGAAAGGGCATAAAAGGCTTTACTAAAGTCTAGGTGACAACATTCACAGCCTTTCCCTCATCCACTGAGCAAGTCATCTTGTCATAGAAGGAGACTTTAGTCAAGCAATGGTTTGTAGGCAATTGCCATTCAGGAACTACTCTACTTAGGGGAAGTCATTAGAATCTCTACATTCTGTAAGTTTTCTTCTGTAAAAGAAAAAAAGGTTCAAGACGTAGATGTGATGAAACAGTAAGAAGTTGTAGATCTCTTGGCTCAATGTTGAACAAGAAAAGATAGGAAAAAAAATCTCTTTATAGAATATAAATTTTGGAAATTCTATACATCTGTTGAACACTGGTAGAGAGAAAAATAGGAAGGGGAAATGGATGAAGGTAAAGTTCTAAAGGTCTGCGGGGAATTTGGTTTTGTGCAAAGTCATGTGATTAAATGAGGAACAACAAAGGCATCAGAATTTCTATTTGGGAATTATAGTTTTAACTAAAGGGTCTGTGTCAATGCTTCTAGTCTAACATAAAATTGATACTGGATATGCCAATTTGTTAAATAAATTCATGGTTTTATTGGTAGACATTAGGGATTCCAGTTCACTTAAGAAAATACCTTGAAGATTTCAGTGAGGTTTTGGTCCATATTTCTGGTTAAAAAAAAGGACAGGAGCACTAGACTGCACAGGATTAGATGAAATAATTTTAAACAATTCTTGAGTGTAAAATAGATGGTACCCTGGAGAATGTAGTAGGACATCCTGGTGTCTGACAATGTTAAAATTGTTTAAACTGAGCATCAGGAAGTATAGGAAGACAACAAAGATGTTGAACAATTGTTTTCATAGCAGATAACTTAGAGATCAATTTGGGGCTGTACAGCTGTCTGATCTGAGGCTTTGTAGTAGTACTCTGTGTGGGCTGTTGGCCTCTTCCAGATCTGCTAACACTGATAGATCTGAGAGGGCTAGGTCTGACTTACCTGGTCTCCTGTGCATGCACAATTTTACTGCAAGCCCTTAAAAATCAGTGGAATGCGCTTTGACTCAGCACAGATCGCTAAAGCCAGTACTTCACTGCTAAAAGTGGAAGGGTTAATCCATGTCATGTTTCCCCAAGATGTTTATCTTATAACAGTATAAAACTTTTGGAAAAAAAGCTGATGGATCTGTAGATTGGCAGTGTGCGGAGTTGAACGCTGACAATATGAGCTGGAATAAAAAAAAATTTGGGTCCAGAGTCAGGAGAAAGAAGGAAAATACTTCTGCTAACAAAGAGATTTAAGGCAGCATGGAGCACAGCCCTCCATAAGGTCACAATATCAGAATTTCACAGCTTTCCTGTTAAAGAAGGTCTGGACTTTATGAGGCTTTTTTTCTTTCTGGCAATTTTGTTGTTATTCCTACACTGCTGCATGGACATAGCATATCACTGTGGCGACTGACCTGATGTTATGTGATGTTTTCAGGTTTGAGGTCTGTGCTTACTGTTTCTGTTCTGGACTAGCTGTGTATTAAAAACCTTTTCATGCTAGGCAGTGCAAGTGCTATTATTCTGGGGGAGAGGCTTGATGCAGGAATATAAATTATTAAACAAAGAAATGACTAGCAACATCGAAAGTCTAAATTCCCTTGAGAGGGAACATTGAACCAGACTGATGAATTCCTAGAGATGATTAATAATTAGAAATGAACTTTTCAGTCATCAGTTGTGTGAGAAGAGCCTTGTGAGTAGAGTCTCTGTAGCAAATCCATAGAATTTTGCAGGGCGATTTGCCAAATGGTTGAAGAAACTGTAATGTTGCTCTTCCAGTCAAAAGTGGGTGTAGTCACAAGTGTAGGAACTGCTGCCTTCGTTAAGGCTTAAGAAGAAAAGAAAGGAATTAATTGCTCAGGGATGTGAGCAGACTCAGCATGAGAGCTATCTGTTGCTTTTTATCCATAATTTGCAGAGGTGCGAGTCGTGCTGGTCTTTTCGCTAAGACACTATTGCAAGGCTGCCAGAACAGACTGCAATAATAAATGTTTTGCAGAGGTAAAAATACATGCATATCCCAAGTTTGCTGTAATGTAGATGCTTTTATACTGCTGCTTGTGGAGCTTTAACTTGCTATAAGCAGCTAATATAGTGAGTTTGCATATTCTCCTATTAGTTTAAAGTTTCTGATGTTAAAATACATGAAATTGATTTATGTTTTTACCTGGCTCTTCCCTCCCTCTAACAATCCTTTCTTTGTTTGTTTATGTTGTTCATGGCCCTGCCATGAACTTACATGTCGTGATTTCCCTGGAATCTAGGGAAAACTGATCAGCATTCACAGTCACCCCTAGACCAGTCTGTTAGAAAGCGTGTTGATGAAGAATAGCTGATGTATTCCCAGCACCAGATGTTCTGTCCAACTGCTAACAGTTCAATGAAAACTGTGCAAAAGGATATTGCTCAGTCATCTTTATGGTCATCTTTATGAACATCTGGTTCATTTGCAGGTGCCCTCTGCCTCAGTGGCATTATATTAAATTCTGTGCACTGTATTATAAAGGTAACAAATTTATTTTGTATCAGGCTGTGGGGAAAAATAGCTGCTTTTGTCAGTGTATCTTCTGCTGTCAGTAAGTCTTCTGCTATCTGTTGAAAAAAATGTCTGGAAATAAATGCGTTTATTTGCTGCTGGTTTGATTCCCAAATTTCAGATAATTCAGAAATTTCAATAGCTGTTTTCTGTTTAACTAAACTTTTTCCCCTGCACAAATGTTTAAAAAAAACAAGCCAAAAAACCAAAAAAAAAGTAAGATGCAGGGGTTTTATTTCATTAATTTTATTATTTCTGGGAATACCGTCACAAGTTGTTAATCTCTTGATTGTGAAATTTCATAGTTCAAGAATTCAGAAAGTTATGTTTTTGGAACATCAGATAGTAAGCAGAATATCAGGCTGGAAAAGAATTTATCTGCAGTGCAGTACTTTGGTAGAGTGATATGATACTCTCTCCTACACAATATTATCAAAGGGAAAAGAGTATTGTTGTTAAATCCATGCTTGACTGACATGTCCACAAGTGATTCCCACTGCTGGCAATCTGGGGTAGTTTGGATTCCAAACTTTGTGGTGCAGAATGGAGGATTAAAATCCCCAGGTCAGTCCTGGTCTCAACATGGTGTCTTCTTAAACAAGAATTTTGTAAACTAGTTAATTTCTTAGTTCCCTAGGTCCCATAGCTGATGTTATCCACCTTGCAGCATTAAAGAGGGGAGCTACCTTGTTGCCACTGATGTGGCTGGTGTTTTGGATCTAGGCAGTGCAATGTCTTCTTGGTCCTGCAGATCAGTGTGGAGAGCAGAAGATGCTGCAGGACTCTGGAATTGTAGCTGGGGAGCTCTCTGGCTCTAAAGGGATTTGCATTCCTGAAGGTGCGGAACTGATTTGCATTCCTGCAGGTGTGGAAAGAAAGGCTGCTGTGAGGTCTGATAGAGACATTATAGCCCCAACAATAAGCTGTTACTGCTGAGAATGACCACAACTAAAACAGCCCTATTGCAGGCAAACTAAAAAAGCTGTGATCCTGCTTTGTCTTTTCTTTGAGGACTGCTGAAAACATTCTAAAATGAATTCTGCTTCTGCATGCAAGAGTCCAGATTAAATTTTTATTCAGATATGTGGCTCATCCAGAGACAATTTTTTTCCCTTCCATGCCTCCTGTCATGTTTATCATGATGTAAATCATCTTTCAGAGAGGTGGAGATCCAGAGGTTTGATGGGAACACAATGAAACGCAATTTTTACTTGTTCATCTGAGGACTCACTCTAATTTGATTTGCCCACTAATCTAGATTAGTAGAACACGAGGTACCTGTATAAAGGGACACAGTTCTTCTAGCTGCTGAAATGGGATTTTAGTAGTCTCTTGATTATGTGGCTTACTCTGATACCCTTTTTATTTCTTTTAATAGGTCTGTTCAAGTACACCGAACTCCTAGAGATACCACAGTCTGTAAACTAAGTACTGCCAAAATAATCCAGTGAAATCTTGGGTTGGAAGTCTAATTTTATGATTGGTTACATTGGTACAACTACACAGATGAAGTTTCCATCAACTGCAGTCCGAGCTGCATCTGTGAGAGTGATCTGAACCATCTTCAACATGGGGGCTTTGAATATCAGTTAGAAACATGAGACATATTATCCTCTTTGGCTGGCGTAAATCTGGTGTAAATATGAGCTGCACTTGGCCAGCAAGCTGATCACTGTTGATGCAGATGTCTCCGTGTTGGTCATTCAGGGCAACAGAAGAAATGCTCTGCCTAGTCCTGTTCCTCACTGTGTGTCTAAGTACTTTTTGTTGATGCTGTCTTTCTCTTAGTCCAGTCTGCAGTGTTGTGGTTAGAGCAACTCTGATTGATGGTTGTTCTTCAGTTCAAACAACAAATAGAAGAGGCTTCTATGTAATTAAGCCTTTCATCTCTGTAGTGAATATTAAGACTGTAAAACAGTACTTGACATTGATGGTTCATATACAGAACTCTATATGAAATCCAGATCTTCTGCCTCATTTAAGGCATTCTCAGGGCAGGGTTAAAGATACTCCTCCCGAACAATCAATTTAAAATGCACTGCCCTGTCCTGCTCTTAAAGCCCTTACAGACAACTTCATGGTAACATGATGCACTTACTGCAAACGAATGCCTGCAAACCACAATGAAAACATAACGTTTTCTTCTTTGCTTCCTAGAACTGATATCAATTAGATCACGAACTCTTTTTGGAAGATGAGAGAGAGAGGAATCTGGATGTTTGCAATGTTGAATGCCTGCTGTTCATAGTTTTAGAAAGAGCTGAGGTATCTACATGCATATCTTACTTGTCAGTATTGACCTAGAGGAAAGAGCAGGCTTTAATTCTTAGAAATAATAGACAAAAGGCACACTGACACGTGATAAAAAAATCCCTGAGCTGCTACTTGGCAGTTTTTAGACAAAGAATTTGGTTGAAGTTGAGAACTATTTCTGTAGCATTTTTTCCATTGGATATAATGTGTGCCCCCATTTAAGTACTTTTTTCTATCAGCTCCGGATGTCTTGGTGTGGTTAGGGTCATAGGTGGGTTTTTCTTTGTTATGAACAATATGACTGTATCTATGAATGTATTCTGTATCCAGGCTAAGCTTCACATTCTGCGAGGAAGCAGTCTGTCAATCAAACTGTCCCTCAGCCAGCAGCGCGGCTGTCACTCAGTCCAGACCAGCCACAGAGCTCTTCAACAGGAATCCAGCATGGAGAATCTCTGCTGTGTGCTGTTCTCCGCAGAGAGCAGCTTCACAGAAAGCATGGAGATGTGTCAGTGTTGAACACTCTTAAATCCTCATGTAGAGATGTGGTTTTGATGAAACTGGGCAGTGTGTCTATTTTTGCTGCATTCCACCCCACGCATCTCACTTTGTAGCAGAGGAGGGTTGGGTAGCTTATATGTGGGAAGGTGACTATGAGTGCTATTGATTTTTGCAGCACGTGAATTGCACTGTTGAGGATATTTTACTGTTAGTGGGAGTGCTTTTTCTGTCTTGGATGAGATCAGCTGTAGATAAGCATTCCTTTGTTTTGTAGCTGCTTTTAACAGTGTGTACCTCACTCGCCTTGAAGAAATTTGCTCTACTGAGTTATGTATCATAGAATCACAGAATGGTTTGGGTTGGAAGGGACCTTAAAGATCATCTAGTTCCAACCCTCCTGCCATGGGCAGGGACACCTCCCACTAGACCAGGTTGCTCAAAGCCTCATCCAGCCTGGCCTTGGACACTTCCAGGGATGGGGCATCCACAGCTTCTCTGGGCAACGTGTCCCAGTGCCTCACCACCCGCTTTGTGAAGTATTTTTTCCTGATGTCCAATCCTGATGTCCTGATCTCCCCTCTTTCAATTTAAATCCATTACCCCTTGTCCTGTCACTACAAGCCCTTGTAAAAAGTCTCCCCCAGCTTCCTTGTAGCCCCCTTCAGGTACTGGAAGGCTGCAATAAGGTCTCCCTGGAGCCTTCTCTTCTCCAGGCTGAACAAGCCCAACTCTCGCAGCCTTTCATCACAGCAGAGGTGCTCCAGCCCTCTGATCGTCTTTGTGGCCTCCTCTGGACTCGCTCCAACCAGTCTATATCCTTCTGATGTTGAGGGCTCCACAGCTGGATGCAGCACTCCAGGTGGGGTCTCACCAGAGCAGAGTACAGGGGCAGAATCCCCTCCCTCAGCCTGCTGGCCACACTCCACTGGACACAGCCCAGGATACGGTTGGTTTTCTGGGCTGCCAGCACACACTGCCAGGTTGTGTTGATCTATCTAAATTGGGATAGCTGACTGAACATTGTATTTTTCCCATCATAACAGAATATTAAGAGGAGAGAGGTCCTGTAAATTTTGCTGAGAGCAATGCATGTGCCTGTGTAAAGGAATCCTTTGAGAGGTTGTTTTGTTCTCTTTCCTCTGGGTTCACTTTCATATTCTTAGTTCCTTCCCAAGAGTGAGTTTGTTCACTTTGTGCTGTATTTCTCTTTTACCTATTCTTTTTGATATTATCAGGTTCTTTGCTAAGGGTAGGCCACTCATCTGTAATTTGGACAATAGCATTCTACTCTATGCTTTTATTTGAACAAGATAGTTTTCACCCCCTACAAGCTGCTAGTGACTGTAGCTGGATTTCTTTGAGATGTAATTTTCCTGAATTCTTTTCAGATTTATTACAGCACTGCCTTACGTTTTTCTAATATTAGATCGCATGGTTCTTTGGATTATATTATTATAATAGTCAATTTTTCTTCTTTGTTTTCCAGAGGATTTCATAATTCTAGGAACTCAGGCTTTTTCATTAGTTATTCTGACCGGGCACTGTATTCCTTTCTCTTTAAAAACTCAGTACTGCCGTGGTCTTCTTTTAACTTCTTCATTGACTCATCAGTCAAGAATAATCTAGACATGTTTCCTCATAACTGGGCTATATGTTTTGTAAAGAAAGGGATTTATTTTAATTACTATGTGTTTCTATGTAAGTATTTACTTTTTCTTTGTATTTCTTTGTGGGAAGTGGGAAGTTCCAACTTCCAGTATTTTCCTGAAACACTTCTTCCTGTGAAGGTTTGTTATTTCATTGATGAGGAAGGTTGCAGAACAGAAGGCAATACTTCAAGGTTCTCTGATGTTCTGCTGAGATTTGGGTTTCTTGCACATCAAATGTTGCTGCAGTCATTTTTACTTTGTTGGTTTGCTTTTCGTGATGATGTGCTGAGTGATTTAGAGTAAGAGGATGGATGCTCAAGTTTGAAGCAAGCATCACACAAGCCTAAATGTCTTAATGCAAGCACATTGCTTCTTAAGCCTTAACTCTCTTCTTCAAGGAGCAATGCTAACAGCTGATTTGTGATGTTACTGTCCCTCTTAGCTGAAGAAAACAAATATTAATAGTGCAGATGTGCTTTAGGTTGTGTATCAGCAGGGGCTGATGTGAATTAATAGTTACTTACCTTTATGCATTGCCTAGATGTTTCTGAGATGAAAACACACAGGCATTTCAGCAGAATCTGGGGACATGTTCCCCGCATATCTGTTCTGAACATGTGTGTGTTTCGAAATCTGGAACTTTTACTTTGGACACTCTGTGTTTGAGGTACTGAAGTGGATGTGAAAGGCTTTCGAAATGGGTAGGTGTGATTTGGGGGTTCCCTTACTGATAAATTTAAATTCAATTTAAATAATAATACTACAGATAAAATTGTTTATCTGGAGATTAGTCCAGTTGTCTGAGATGTGGGGAAAACCGGGTCCATACAAGTGCACTACCTGACTTAGAGTATATATTTCCCATCTCTCAGGTGAGTACATTCATTACATGCAAATGCTTCATAACTGAAAACATTGGTCTTAGTGGCATGCCACTTTTTAATCTCAGCTTCCAAAGAATTTCTCAATGCCAGAGAAGTTTCACAATTCCTATTGTTTTGGGAGAGTCAATTGAAGTAGCAAGCAGACAGCATGCCTTGTTGCACTGGTACAGAACGTAGGACTAGAGCCAATATCTCATAGATATCCACTTGTCTCCTTAAATACCCTCACTTTTCTCACTGTTATTCCTATGCATAGTAATATTAACCGGCTCTTCAGCTGGAAATCTTATTTATTCAGTGTTATTATTCATGAACAGGCATCTTAGTTAGGCATATCTTGCTTTGTATGATTTCTGTTACTTCTCATGGCAAGAAGGATGCTTGATGTGAAGATAAAATGTACATGTGGAAGGCAAGATCCCAGAGATCTAGTTCTGACTGATGTACTTCTTCAGTTTTGTCTGAGCCTTGGTTTCAGCAGTTCTCATGAATAAACTGTAAACAAGGTCTGTCTCAATCAGTGCTGTGGGTCTGAAAAAAACCCAAACTATAATGTAAGTGTTCTTGTGAAGAAATTACTACTACAGAGCAAACAATGCCAGAGTGCTGTTCCTAGACTTGTTGTGAGATATTGTGAAATTCAGATGTAATTACTACCCTGCCTCAAAGGGATAACCATGTGAGGATAACTATATTAAGACTTAAATGATCTGTGGTGGTAGAAATTGTTGGCCATGGAAAGTCTACATGGAATTTGATACTAACCTTTTGTCAGCTCTTGAATTTTATTAAACAGATATAATTTTGCTCAGTGTAAAAGTCCCAATTCTAATGTATTTTTCCCTTAAAAAGAGATTTAACCTCATGTTTATAAATTGAATCTCAAAACCATGTTCAAAGTAGCTTGGATATTTAAATGTGAAAATCTGCCTTTTTAAATTACTTTTTTTTTTTTCCCCCCAGTTGCATTCTTTGGAGCTGACCCATAGATGTATTTTTAATGCTTGAGTTTGGCTGTCTTCTACTATCTGGATTGTCATCCAAAGGTAAAATCAAAATAATATTATAATTCTTAAATCAGGAAAAGAATGTTTTATATAACAAAATAAGATTAAAACTGATCTCTCGTTAAATGGGTTATAAAGAGAGTTGGATGTCACTAATTTCTGAAATTTCCTGGTGGAGTTTGAAACCACTTTTTGATATGTTCATAACTATGGTAGAATTAGTTCCTGGTGCAAAGTTAGACTATTTCAATATGTAGTCAAAAGAGAGGGGTCTTGTTTTCTTAACCTCATTTATCTCAGCATTTCCCCAGTCTGAGATGCATCCTGAGGATGGTTCTTTGATTTAAATTATTACTTATTAATATGTTTGAATAAACAAGAAAAGCTGAGCAGCTACCAAATTTCTGGACGCAAATGATGCAAGAAACTGTCTGGGTGTGACAAAGGACTGACCTGGCAGCGTTTCCAGTTTCCTCCTCTAGCAGCCACATTTGCAGTTTCTAGATGTGCTTCTGCTGATGAGGCTGTGTATGAAGTACCTCATCACCTCGGAGCTGTCACCTTTCTTCAGAGGAGTAACAGGCCCCAACTTTAGGACAGAGTCTAAGTGGAAGGAAAGTTAGGTCAAAGGGGATCTAATGGGGAAGGGCAACTTTCTTTTCTCTCTAAAATAGCCAAACTGTAGTCTCTGAGGGTTACTGATTTGCAATGAATGCTGATTGAAAGAAATGGAGCCTATAGCATTCCTCCAACTTTCCAATTTGTGAAGATACCTATGGATTACATATTCCATAAAATATTGCAATGTGAGTGATGATACCTTTGTACATATGATTTGACTAATGAACAAAATATGATTCCAAGCTGCAGCTCCTCAGGGTTGCTGTAGCCCAAAGCAATTAAGAAAAAATTGGGCTTGTGTTCTTTGTTCCCATTTATCTTTGAATGAAATGTCAAAGGGCTGGAATCTGCTAAAATGCAACCCACCACTTGGATCATGTGCCTGGGAGGAAAAAACCAGCTTGGGCTGTGCATGGTATATCACTCCAAAGGATACCTCCCAGCCGCAGAATGAGGGGTCATGGTTCAGAATAGTGATATGAAATGGAAGGGCTCTTCACCAGAAGGTACCACTTTCCAAAGCATAGTTAGTTATTGGAGAAAGACTGCCTGGTAGTTTTAAAAAAAAAAAAAATCTACAAAGGGTTTATCACATCTGTGTGTCGTGACAGTCTTTTCCTTTGAAGGCAGACCTTCCATTATTCCCCTCATTCTGCAAGAAGGAATTTGCCAATTGAAACAAACCTGTGTCCGTGGATTCACAGCACTGGGATCATTCCTAGCTGTCTGAAACCCATGAAGTGTCAAGGTGATGTGTGCATGTACTGCAAAATCAACAGTGCATCAGAACTAGATGGCTTATTGCTGAACCTTAATGCTCAGGTACTGTCTTAAAATTAGACTATTGTATACATTAAATATCTTCTAGAGGTATTTTAAAAGAACATAAACATCATTCCTACACTGTGTGTGTTTGTTTAGAATAATTAATTGAAAGTACATGCGTGTGGGTTTCAGGCAGGAAATATTTCACTTTCTCCAGAGTGCAGATGGCTGGGTCAGGCTGGCCGAAGGAGTGTTTCATTCCATGGTACTTCATGCTCATGTGTACCCCACCGGGGGTGGGGGGGTCATTAAGACATGGACTAGCTTGGTAGCTGGGTTGTTAGCTCTTTTGGTAGCTCTTGGCACAGTTGTTAGTGGTGGGGCCAGTTTGTTGTTCGTGGGCTGGGGCGTTGGCCGGTTTGGTTTTTCCCCCTTCTCTCAGGCTCTGTCTCTGTGGGCTCTTGGGCTCAGTCTCTCGCTTCTCCTGAGCTGGCCCTGTGTTTGTTGGCGGGTGGTGAGCAATTGTATCATACGTTCTATTTTCTATTATTTTGATTACTTAGTAGTAGTATTGTTAGTAGTATTACTATAATTTTCATTTATATTATTAAATACTTCTTATCTCATCTTTACAAGCTTTCCTTGTCTTTTCCTCTGACTCTCCTCCTCCACTGGGGGAGGGAAGGAAGTGAGCAAACGGCTGGGTGGTACTTTACTGAGAGCCCAGGTTAAACTATAACAACATGTCTGAATCATGGTTCATACTGATATGTTTGGAAAATTATTTCACATCTGAAAGCATAAATTAAGTCTATACACTACTTAAATCCTAATGAATCCAAGTGGCACCAGACAGAAACAACCCTCTTGTGGTGGGTTGGGCCTAGTTAGAGGCCAGGTGCCCACCAAAGCTGCTTTATCATTTCCCTCCTCAGCTGGGCAGGGGAGAGAAAATACAATGAAAGGGTCAAGATAAGGACAGGGAGGGATCACTCACCACCAACTACTGTCACAGACAAAACAGACTCAATTTTGGAAAACAATAATTTAATTTATCACCAATCAAATCAGAGTAAAAGAGAACTAAAATCTAATCTTAAACACCTTCCCCCCAACCCTCCTTTTGTTTTGGGCTCAACTTTACTCCTGATTTCTCTACTTCCTCCCCCACAGCAGACGAGGGAGATGGGGAATGGTAGTTGTGGTAAGTCCATCACATGTTGTCTCTGCTGCTCCTTCCTCTTCAGGGGAGGATCCTCACACTCTGCCCCTGCTCCAGTGTCGGG
>NW_010263692.1:30456-30747 GCF_000690775.1 Eurypyga helias | reverse complement strand
GTGTTCCATCCCCCCTTGTTCTCAGCGTGCTCTTTAACATCCATTGCACTGCTTGAACTTCCCTGAAGCAGGTGCATGGTAGGGGATGTAGTACACCCACTCCATTCCGTGTTCTTTAGACCAAGTGTCTAGGAGGCTGTTTAGGAAATGAGTCCATTATCTGATTCAATTCTTTCTGGGGTGCCGTGTCACCACAGGACTTGCCCTTCAAGGCTCAAGATGGTATTTCGGGCCATGACATGGGACAGAGGATATCTTTCTAGCCACGCCATCGTTGCCTCCCCCATTGTG